>NW_024112502.1:0-30989 GCF_003073215.2 Triticum urartu | reverse complement strand
TGTTATGCGGTCTGACCGATAAAGATCTTCGTAGAATATGTAGGAGCCAATATGGGCATCCAGGTCCCGCTATTGGTTATTGACCGGAGACGTGTCTCGGCCATGTCTACATTGTTCTCGAACCCGTAGGGTCCGCACGCTTAAGGTTACGATGACAGTTATATTATGAGTTTATGCATTTTGATGTACCGAAGGTTGTTCGGAGTCCCGGATGTGATCACGGACATGACGAGGAGTCTCGAAATGGTCGAGACATAAAGATTGATATATTGGAAGCCTATGTTTGGATATCGGAAGTGTTCCGGGTGAAACCGGAATTTTACCGGAGTACCGGGAAGGTTACCGGAACCCCCCGGGAGCTAAATGGGCCATGATGGGCCTTAGTGGAAAAGAGAAGAGGCAGCCCTACATGGGCTGTGCGCCTCCCCCTTCCCCTAGTCCTATTAGGACTAGGAGAGGTGGCCGGCCCCCTCTCTCTCTTTTCCCCCTCCGCAAATCCTATTCCAACTAGGATTGGGGGGGGGGAATCCTACTCCCAGAGGGAGTAGGACTCTCCTGGCGCGCCACACCTTGGCCGGCCAGCCTCCCCCCTCTAGTCCTTTATATACTTAGGCAGAGGCACCCTAGAACACACAAGTTGATCCACGTGATCTATTCCTTAGCCGTGTGCGGTGCCCCCTGCCACCATAGTCCTCGATAATACTGTAGCGGAGTTTAGGCGAAGCCCTGCTGCTGTAGTGCATCAAGATCGTCACCACGCCGTCATGCTGACGGAACTCTTCCTTGACACTTTGCTGGATCGGAGTCCAGGGATCGTCATCGAGCTGAACGTGTGCTCGAACTCGGAGGTGCCGTAGTTTCGGTGCTTGATCGGTTGGATCGTGAAGACGTACGACTACTTCCTCTACGTTGTGTCAGCGCTTCCGCAGTCAGTCTGCGTTGGGTACGTAGACAACACTCTCCCCTCTCGTTGCTATGCATCACATGATCTTGCGTGTGCGTAGGAAATTTTTTGAAATTACTACGAAACCCAACACTCAAGAACACGAGAGAGAGAGAGATCAAACACATAGCTACTGGTACATACCCTCAGCCTCGAGGGAGAACTACTCCCTTCTTGTCATGGAGAGCACCGGGATGATGAAGATGGCCACCGGGGAAGGATTGCCCCCTCCGGCAGGGTGCCAGAACGGGTCTAGATTGGTTTTCTATGGCTACGGAGGCTTCTGGCGGCGGAACTCCCGATCTAATGTGCTCCTCGATGTTTTTAGGGTACGTGGGTATATATGGGTGAAAGGAGTACGTCGGTGGACCGAAGGGAGGCCACGAGGCAGGGGGGCGCGCCCCAGGGGGGTGGGCGCGCCCCCTACCCTCGTGAGCTCCTCCTTCATCTTCTGACGTAGGGTCCAAGTCTATCCGGTAGGTTTCCTTCCAAAAATAACTTCTCTAGTTGATTTCATTCCGTTTCGACTCCGTTTGATATTCCTTTTCTTCGAAACACTGAAATAGGCATAAAACAACATATCTGGGCTGGGCCTCCGTTTAATAGGTTAGTCCCAAAAATAATATAAAAGTGGAAAATAAAGCCCAATATTGCCCAAAACAGTAGATAATATAGCATGGAGCAATCAAAAATTATAGATACGTTGGAGACGTATCACGCCTCTACTACGACACGTGCGCGCCTCTACATTGACCAGTATGTACGTACACGTTCGCGACCAGAATGACAACGCTACATACGCTTCGACCAGGTGGGTCCCAACTGTCAGGCACTTCCTTGCGTGCGAAGATGTAGCTGGTGGGTCCCAGCAGTCAGGGGGACGAATCTTTTTTTTGCCCGGACGCACTTTCTTGCGTGCGAAGATGTCGCTGGTAGGTCCCACCAGTCAGGGGGAAACATTTTTTTTTCATGAAATACGGTTGCCCGTCCAGTGGGTCCCTGCTGTCAGGTGGAGGAATCATTATTTTCCGTGTAATAAGGAGGCACTTCCTTGCTGCGGCTGTGGACCCAGCCGTCAGCCTCTCCACATACAGTCCACGTACGATGGAAGCCGTTCTTTGACCACATTGACCACGCCGCGCCGAGAGCACCGGGGCGGTGGACGACGGCGAGGCCTGGGAAGGGGACGACACGGAGCCGGGGAAGACGCGGCAGTGGATGCCCACGCGTAGAGGAGTATGAGGGTTCGCTGGTTCGCTGCGGTGTGAGGCTGCCGTCGCCGCAGAATAACAGGGGGTGTGGGTGAGTAGAGGGATGGCCTGACCAGCAGTGGGAGTAGTAGGGGGCGGTGAGGCCTCCGCGACATCGCAGCCGGCCACGGGAGGCAGGAGCACGAGGCACGACCGGCGCTGCTTTGGGCGGCTGGAGCAAGAAGACCAGAGGTTGAAGAAGCACTACGGCCGTTGGATGAACATCGTACGGTCACTGGAACTAGAATCGTTCATATTGACTAAGTTGACACAGTCTTCCGTCCCTGTCAACTTAGTTGGCCCACAAGTCAGCCTCCCACTATTGTGGGTCCCAGCTAGCAGGGAGTATTCATTTTTTGTGCGTAATAAGGAGACACTTCCTTGCATGTGAAGATATAGCTGGTGGGTCCGACCTGTCAACGGTGGGAACGTTTTTCGCGAAATACAGAGGCCCTTCCGGTGGGCCCCAGCCGTCGGGTGGAGGAATCATTATTTTGCGCGTAATAAGGAGGCATTTTCTTGCGTGCGACCGTGGATCTAGCTGTCGGCCTCTCCACACACAGTCTACTTCCGATGGTGTCGTTCGTTGACCACTCCGCGCCGAGCGCATTCAAGGTGGTGGACGACAGCGAGTCCCCGGACAGCAACGAGCCGGAGATGGGAAGACACGGGAGTAGAGTCGCAGACGGAGAGGTGTACGAGGGTTAACTGGTTCTGGTGCGGTGTGGTTCGACAATCGGTGGAGAAGAACATGAGGTGTGGAGGGGTGGAGGGATGGCCAAGCCAACGATGGAGTAGCGCTTCACAGTGAAGCGTGCTAAGCAGAGCTGCTAGCAGCAGGAGGCGGGAGCAGGTGGTTCCGGTGGCGTTGGAGGAAGAAGACGAGAGATTGAAGATGGATGCCGGTCGTTGGATGTAAATCCAACGGCTAACGATGTCAGAATCATTTGTTGACTAAGTTGACAATGACTTGCGTTGGCTTCGACCTATTGGCCCACATTTCAGCCTCCAAAAATGTGGCACGTATTCAACCTATTTTTCAGAATATACAGTCTTTTTTTCGCGGATAGAATTTACAGTTCATTTGATCTTTTTTTTGAATTACAGTCTATTAGCTGGGCTGGGTAAACAAATAATGTAACGTCCATGCGACCCATTTATGTTTTTCCTAAAAAATTACAGGCCATTTGCTCTTTCTTAAAATACACGATTTTGCGGGGCTTATTCTAATTATAATGTTAGGGTGGGCACAGCAATGCTATCAATACATAAACAGGGCCTGAGCATTTTGTTATATATATATAGGGTGGGTCTATTATGATAACACCCTTAAGAGTCTTATTCTGCACACCGAATCGCTTATTCTGCTAACACCTCTCTCCGTACCGCACCGCGAACCGAACCACCCCACTGCCACTAACAAAGCCCACCCCCAGCTCCCGCACGACACCCACCTCCCTCTTCCCCCGATCCAAACACCCACCTCCCTCCACCTTCTACCGGCGCCGCCGCCGCCAGAGCACCACCTCACCTTCTCCCACCTTTCCCCCGCCTCGCCCCCACCTTCCTCCACCGCGCCCACCCCGGCGAGCCCCGCCGCGCCACGGCTCCACCACCCCCGACCTTCTCCCCTTCCAACCCCGCGCCGTCGGATCCCCACCCCACCACCCCGCCGCGCCGGATCCATGCCCCGCCGGACCCCCGCGACGCCCCGCCGCCGGATCCAGCCCCTCCGGTCCGCCCCCTCCGGCCAGCACCACTGCCTCCTCCCCATCCATGACGATCGCCCCGCCACAGCAACCTCTCCCTGTGCTGGATCTGGTGGGATCCGCCTCCATCGCGTCCCGCTTGGACCCCCGCCGCTGCGGCCAGGGCAGCTCCCCCGTCCGGCCTCCTCCCCATCCTGGACTTGACGGCTGATGGGTCCAGGTCGCTCATGCCTCCGGTGGCTCCTGGGCGAGAGGACTCTCTGCAGTTCGGTGGCGCTCGTGGTGCAGCTCGGTGGCAGTGCAGCTCGGTGGCGCTCGTGCGTGCAGTGCGTTCGGTGAGTGCATGCGTTTCAGTGCATCTCGTGTTGACCCCGACCACCATCCTCCATCGTCGTCCGTCTCATGCTGCCCCTCCTGACCGCGCGCCCCTGGATCCGAGCAACTAGGCCTGCGCGCCATGCCACGCGCGGCCCGCTGGACTTCGACCGCTGGGGATGTGGTGGTGGTGGGCTGCAACTTCATCTCTCTTATGCCCGCAGGTGCCGCCATGGGCATCTCAATCTTGTCTCCCATCACCGGCATTCAGTTGAGGATAGGGCGCCGCCGGCTTGCAGTTCGCTTGGTTCCCCACGCTGTGGTGCGGTGCGTCACCGTCGTTCTATTGCACTTTGGGACCTTCTTTTTCTTCAGATTTTGCTTGTCTGCAGTTCGCCTATGATCTTGGTGTGGTGCCGTGGATGTGCCAGCGGCCGCTCTCTGTGTGGTTGGCCACGCTGTCCTTTGCAGATCGCTGGAGTGAGAGAGGAGGTGCTCTACATGGTGTGTTGCAGTTCCTGGTGCCACTCCAGTGCAGCTCGGTTTGTGCAAAAAAGTGGAGTTCTTTTTTTGTTGTTGTAGTAGTTCCTCGTCATTGTAATTTGTGTGTGTTTGTACTATGGATTAAAAAGAGGATCACTGTAGTTCGTTCGCCCCGGCTCAGTCCAGATATGTACAGATCGCAACTATCTCGGAAACATTCATTGAAGAAAACAACAAAAAAATTGTTTAGGTGCAGCTCACTTGTTTCATTGCCGCAGTGATCTTCTCTCTCCCAGTGGTTCACTATGTTGCCGAGTGCAAAAACAAATTGGAAAAGTTGATTTTTTTAATGCAGCTCACTCTGTTGTTGTGTGCAGTAGAAAGAATATTGGAAAAAGAAAAATTGATGCAGTGCACTCACCTCGTCCCTGCAGTACCAACGCTCGACACGAAGTGCA
This sequence comes from Triticum urartu, assembly GCF_003073215.2. NCBI lineage: Eukaryota > Viridiplantae > Streptophyta > Magnoliopsida > Poales > Poaceae > Triticum > Triticum urartu. The sequence goes on along the minus strand of NW_024112502.1, from coordinate 25,831 downwards.
CTCCACCATGTTTGGAAAAATTTACGTCCCACAAAAAAAACCATGCAGTGCACTTGCCCATCTAATGACGTGCGGTATTCCGTCTGAAGCAGTGCGTTCTTCTTTCCCCGTCCGAGAAAAAATACGTCTAAACAAAAAGAAACCATGCAGTGCCCTTGACCATCTAATGAAGTGTAGTATTTCATCTGAAGCAGTGCGTTCTTCTGTCCGATGCAGTAAATATGACGATTTTGGTCTCGCTAAGAACAGAGTGTCCGCTTTTCGATAAAATGGAAACTGCTCTTAAACCGTAAGGTATTAGAGAGAGTGTTTTACATGAAAAAGTTGCGTCTTGTCGATATCTTTCCAACAGCGTATGATTTGAATTATTCTGACCAGCCGTTCATAAAAATTTCGCAAAAAAACAGTCGCTGCCTCTCGAAGTCAGCCGCACGATTTTCAAAATTAACTAAAATCCGTAAGGAATCTCAAAACCATTTCAACATATGAAAGTTGTGCCTTGTCCGTAGCTTTCCAACGGCGTATCATATGTCTCGTTTCGACAAACGGTTAGAAAACTGGAGCAAAAATAGTACCGAAAATTTCAAATAATTTGAAAAACAGAGTTCCGCGATTTAGTAAATTTGAAACTGCTCTTAAACCGTAATGAATTAGAGAAATATTTATATATGAAAAAGATGCGCCTCGACGATATCTATCCAACGGCGTATCATTTGCTTCATTCCAACAAGCGGTTTAGAAAAAAACACGAAAAAACGCTCGCTGCCACTCGTCATCCGCCGCACTATTTTCAAAACTGCTCTTAAACCATGTGGAATCTCGAAAAGTGTTCAACATGTCGAAGTTGCGCCTAATCCATAGCTTTTCAATGGTATATTACACGCCTTATTCCGATAAACGGTTAAAAAATTAGAGCGAAAACAATACCGAAAAAATAACACGTGCACTTTTTTCCGACGAGAAGTTCACTAGTCTCTATTGCAGTGCTCGTCGTCAAAATGATGCAGTGCGCTTCTGTTGAGCGTGCAGTGCCAAAGTGGTGTGCAGAATAGTTATTCTGTATATATATATTCTGATCACAACCTGACCTGCCCCGCTAGTGGTACGTTGAACTTCCCTGTGAACTAGGTTGAACTTCCGCCAACATTGCCCAAATGGGGCTTGCCATATACCGTTGGAAAGCTATGGACATCAGTATCATGACCCAACTTAAATTTTTGGCAAAATATAAGCGGTTTAAGAGCAGTTTGGAAAACCGTTTTTTCTTCACACAAAAAACGTGAATCGTATTTTTGATCGCATTTCTAAATCATTTATCAGAATGAGGCATATAATATGGCGTTGGAAAGCTGCTGCAAAACCGCTCCTTCCACATGTTGAAAGTTTTCTCTAATTCCCTATGGTTAAAGAGTAATTTAAAAAAAACGTAAAATTTCGTAAACCGAACAGCTGAGTTAGTTTTTTCGATGTCATTTCTAAACGGCTAATCCAATGGAGGCATATGATATGGCGTTGGAAAGCTTATGAAAATGCGCTACTTTTTCATCTTGAAAGTTTTTTCCTATTTTTGAATGGTTTAAGAGTAATTTAGAAAATGGTCCAAGTCCTATCGAGTTCGTATTTTCGAGCTAATTTTTTAACCGTGCGTCCGAATGCAGCAAATGATATGGCGTTGGAAAGCTTGAACAGATGCGAAACTTTTTGGTATGTATTGTTTCTCCCAGTTCTTTACGGTTTTAAGTCAGTTTCGAAAATAGCGAAAAACGTATTTTCGCCATAATTTCTACAAATTTTATCGGAATGGGGCAAATCATATACCGCTGAAAAGCTACGGAAAATGCGAAACTTTTTCATGTTGATGGTTTTCTCTGATTCCTAGCCGTTTTCAAGTAATTTCGAAAACGAGGGATCATGCGTTCTGCCTCTATCGCGAAACAGATTCTTCAAAAATGCACCGCGTGAAGAACCTGAACTTCTCGGCACGTGTACCTGAACTTCACTCTGTTTTTCACGTGATTTTTTTACTCGTAGATCTTCATCCACTGCTCGTAGCTCTCCATCCCACTCACAGGAATTGAGCGGGTGATATACCGATGGAAAGCTGCTGTAAACACGCAACTTTCCCGTATTGATCATTTTTTCATACTCGCGACGATTTTGAAAGTTTTCATCTGAAATTCATTCCGTGTAGTAGGTGAACTTCCTGCTGTTTTCACGTTGAACTTCTGTGACGTATTTTCGTTTGTAATTTTCTCATCCATTTCGTCAGTGTTACACAAATGATATTCTTTTTGTACAAACCTCTCTCACAATATTTTTTTAACTTTGTCCGACCGAGGACTTGAATTTAGACAAATAATATTCCTGCCGTTTTAAGGTAAATTAGAAAATTGCGAGATCATGATTTCTGCGTTCATCGCGAACGGAAATGCACTGCGTGAAGTAGTAGAACTTCTGGGCATATCTATTTGAACTTCACTTTGTTTTTGACGTGCTGTTTTTTGCACTGCATGAAGTAGCTGAACTTCTGGGGCATGTCTGTTTGAACTTCACTCTATTTCACTTTATTGTACTTTTTCTTATATGAAACACACACCATGTAGTACGTGAACTTCCGGTTGTTATCACGTTGAACTTCTCTCTGCTTTGAGAGAGTTATTTTAAAACACAAAAAACAACATATTTTTTATGTATTTTGGACATCTAAATACACGGTGAACCTCTCTCACAAGAATTTTTTGAACTTTTCCTCGTCGAGCACTTGAACTTCTAGCAACCATTTTTTCGTTTATGAGGTTGTTTTTAAAAGTGCAAAAAATGGCGTTGTGTTGTTATTTTTTGAATGGGTAAATCCTAGGTTTTAATAAACTCCGAACTTCTATGTTATTTCAATTTGAACTTCACCTTTTTATATTTTTATTAAATAATTGTATTCGATTTTTATACAACAAAAATCGGACATGGAAATACAAGATGAATCTCTCTCGTAAGAATTTTTTAACTTCCCCGGACAAAGCACTTGAACTTCTTTCAACAGACCTTTTAAGCTTTTAATTTTCTATACTTTTATTCTCATTCGAAATGCATTTGTTGCAGTAGTTGAACTTCTCGTTATTTTCACCTTGAACTTCATAAAAAATAAAATAAAATTCCTCGGTCTGTTAACTTGATCCTTTTGACCATATATGTGAACTTGTATTGAGTGCCAAGAGAGCTCTAAAAGAGTCATATTTATTTCTTTTTTATTTTACAAACGTGATGTACAGTACAAACTATGTAGGTGCCTAGCAACAATTTCTCACCTTTTGTCCTTCTGTCCTCGGTGAAATGGCCTAGGCGGCCCCTTCTTTCTTCCGATGTAATTATCCTTTTAACATACTTGTATACATCTTTAGGTCGTAATTCTGAACTTAGAAACTTCTAAAACATGAAACTTCAGGTATAAACATGCAGCGTACACCAAACTATTACACACAATAATACAGAGTACAGAAACACAAAAATACGTAGTACAACACACTAGTACATAGTATAGGCATCTAAAAAATAGAGAGTACATGCCCCAAGCACCACTGCACGCACACTCCAGCCAGCATATGCACGGCTTGTACATGTACAGTATAGCTAGCAGCTCGTTCAACTAAAGAACATCAAATACCTGATGCTTCTCCGTGCTTGTTTCAAAGAAACAAAAGAGGTCAGATTGGACCTTGCGTCCTTGCATCCGACCCAGCTGGACATGGAGCTCGGGTGGACGTGCAATCCGACGGGGTTTGGCGACACTGCCTCAAGTCTGTGCGCAGCATCAAAGGCGACCCGCAGTCCTCTGTGAGGCTGACCCTCACCGTCTCCGGCTCTCCTCTTCATAGTCAAACTTTAGCTGCGCACACGCATACTTGGATAGGATTAAATATGAAGTTGAAGAGAGGAGCAGGAGGTCAGAGTTGGCTGACGGTTTGTGCACACATGCGGCAGGTGGAGTGGTAGACACATTTGGACCCCTAAAAATCAACACATTGGACTCAACCATACTAACTACTACAGAAAATGGTGGTTTTGCAGAGTCTACAAGGCAAGTCAACCTTTTGTGAAGAAGAATAGTAACAGAAAGAGCACGCCTCCTGCCGGGCTTCATAGAGGAATATCAGGTTGGCGAGGTGGAGGTTGGAGAAGAAGTTCAAGCAGAGGAGGGGAAGCCGTCCAGGTGAGTGGGAGGTGCGCCGATGAGGGGCAGCGTGCTGGCCAGACGCGGGGCGATGTGAGATCATGGGATCAGGGGCGTGCGGCCTTGCCGACGACGGGGACCTGGGGGCGTGGGCCCTTTGCGGCAGCGCACGGGACTGCTCGCATCGACGACTGGTGCCTATTTGTTGGGAAGTTGGTTGGCAGCGGCTGCTCGGGGTTGTTGGGGGAGATGGCGAGTGGGGAGGATGGCGGCGTGGCGACTAGTGTGGTGGATGGTGGCGGCGGCTGGCGGGGTTGATGGCGGCGGCGACCCTTGGGGTTGATGGTGGCGGCACTGGATCGGGTGGATCCAGCGGGACGCGCGTCGGCGTGGTGGGCGGCGGGGATGTGGTAGGAGGCAGGTGGAGGGCTAGTGGGGCGGGGAGGCGCTGCGGTGGCGGGGTCAGGCGGGAGGAGGCCTGCGGCGGTCGAGACGGTGACGAAAGGATTACGGTGCAGGTTGAAGACGGAGAAGGCAGTTTGTGGGTGGGGTATAGGGCCGGTCGGGAAAGTGGTAATGGGCCGGTCCGTTGCTCTTCTTTTTTTGGATCGGGATCTCAGGAACATCTCATCGGGCCCTATAGGGCTGCTGTGATTCAAATAACTATTATGATCCCAGGATCAGAATAGTGTTGTCCTATATATATATATAATATAGTTAGAAGGGAAACATAAGTTAGACTAGGCGTTCCTATTCTTATATAGAAAAATAGAACCGACCTCTACGTTTTCTTCAAAAAAATACATAAATTGGGATGCCGATGTTTCAAGAAAAATAAAACCTCGGATGGGAGGTCCATAGGCCGGTCGATACATGACGAGGGAGTATCCTGTGATACGGGAGCATAGGTGCTCCCATGATACGGACTTCTGGGCCCTCGGATCTCAGATCCAACGGCATACGAGGAGCTGTTGTAGCTGCTGTACTTGCACGCATTTTTTAGATTCTACGAGGGCTTTTTTGCAAAAATGTTCACCATTTCACAGGAGCTCTTGGATCTGAGATCCAACGGCCGAGCTCGCATGGGAGCACCTAAGCTTAGGTGCTCCCGGAGCACCAGATATTTTCTCGATACATGACGGCCCTCTAAAAAATACAAACAGACCTATGGACCTCCCATCCGATGTCGTGGGCTGCACATGTTAAAAAAGAAAGCCTAGATGGGGCAGCCCAAAACCCAGCTGATACTTGCTGCCCCAGTGATAATAAATGATACCTGTCAGTTCCCCAGCTTCGTTGTGAATTTATCTCCTATAGTAACTACGTTGAAGCACCTAAAAATGTAACTATGTTGACAAACCCGTGGGCCCCAACGTCAGTATAGCATTAGCAGGAAGTATTTTTCGATGAGGCACTTGCTTGCGTACGGCCATAGACCTGGTGGGTCCTGACTGTCCGCCTCTCCATGTACAGTCCTTTTCAGATTCCTCTTGTTTGTTCAGCATGTTCATAACGGCAGACAGCGGCGTCGCGGCGAACGCACAAAGGCGCAGGAGAAGATCCGACCACATGAGGAAGTGCCTTATTAGTAACGAAACAACTGAACTAGCCTAGTGGCCGAGTGACACTACCCGACAGCTGTTCCGCCCGGGTTCGATTCCACCTGTGCAGAGAAAATATCTTCAAATTTTTTGCCTCTGCCTTTATTGACATGTGGGTCCCAGTTGTCATCTACGCACACCACGTCCAACACTTGCCAAAACTTCGTCCCTCGTTTTCTCATTTTTTCGCACACTCGACATTGTGTGGGCATCTTGAAAATAGCATATCTTTTTGACTGTGCATCATATGAAGATGTGCTATGCATGAATGTTGATCAGCATGACGTTAACTGGCTGATAGTTTCAGTTTTGACCATGAATAAAACTTCCAACATGATGTTAACACTGTTTGAAAAGGCCGTGTTAATATAAATGCTCTGTCTCTGAAAGTTGCAGTTTCTTATCTGAAACTGAACTTGGAGTTTCTTATCTGAAACTGAAACTTGCTGTTTCTTATCTCAGAATCACCTGTCGGCGACCGAAAGGTAGGGGAACCTCTCCTCTCCACCATCTCCATTCCAAAACCACCGTCTCGCCTCTCCCTCTTCTTCATTTCAAAACCACCCCCTCTCCTCTCCACCATCTCCATTCCAAAACCACCGTCTCGCCTCTCCCTCTTCTCTATTGCAAGACCACCGTCTCTCCTCCCATCTTCCAAAGCTAGCACCGGATCACTCAGAAGGACATCTATGGAGGGGATGCAGCAGTGAATCAGGCAGATCGCCGGTGGTGACCAGGCAAAGTTAGCCAGGTTGAAAGAGATCCTTACTTGGTTTGACAATGAGTGGGAGATTTCGAGGACAGTGAGGGCCATGTGGCAATGTATGCGAAAGAGCGAGACGACGGCGATGAGGGCGACGATGTACTCCTCGGCGGCAGTCACGCCGTAGTCCTTCGAGTTCATCGAGTATCTCCTCTGGACGATGGAGCAGACAGATTCGCCCGAGGCGAAAGTCAGGCGGAGGTGATGGGCGTACAGGTCGAAGGTCGAGCACCCAGAGGATAACGAATCGATCGAGTATGGTGTGCCGTTCGTGAGGGTGCAGAGCCAGCCGGAGCCACAGGAGTATTCGTTCTCCCACCGCAAGAGGAGGTCGGATGGCGTGACGTCACTTCCCCGCCGTTCTCCACGGTTTCCTCGATGCTCGCCTCGTTTCAACGGCGTCGGTAGGGTTTAAGGTAAGCTTCACACTAACCTAATCTTCCATCTGCTCATGCTTACAATCAGTGTGACAACTAATAAAAATCATGCTTACAACCAGTCTCCGAGTACTATGCCAATCACCCTAAAATAGCTCTGGACCTTTGGGTCAAAGTTGTGACACTATGTACAAATAAAGAAAAATAGATTGGTGCTTCTTTCAGAAAAGAGTACACCCCTAGAAAACTGCCAATATAAGCTACTAGTATTTTTAAGTCTAAGCTACTAGTATTTTGTTAGAGGATTTGCTTCCGAGAAAGATCCGTCCACAATGAGTGCCACACATCCCACTGATGGTGGTGGATGCCAATGCTTACATGGAGCAGGGTTGGTGTCGGTAATTTTTACTTGGCACCTCGCACTCTGCATATATGCCGGTTCCATCCATACATTTGTGCAGTTCCACCAAAATGCAGCTGAATAACCCTGTTTGCACAGATAATGAAAAGGCATGATTACATTATAGTGGCACTAGTTGATGAAACATACACTAATAAACAGAAGAAAATATTACATCATACTGGAAATCGACCCAAGTCTCCCCGATACACCTTCTGCCAGTGATGAACATCAGTGTACATCGGTAGTACAAGGAGAGGCCTTGAGACATTCAAATCTCTATTTTTGTGTAGATCAACTGAAATTAAGCACCCCAGTTTACAGAAACGCTTAAACATTAACAATGGGACTAGTTTATGAAACATACATTAACAAAGAGAAGCACTTTCTTTATCTACATTGGAAATGAAATGATAGAGAGGACACTCGCTCTATTTTAACTGTATTATTACTTCATTTTATCAGTGACACTAGGGTCGAGCAGGTGGCAAACAAGGTGTACCATGCGTCGCAAGGATGAAGGCCGGGGGTGCTTAGACTGGGATGCTGAAGCTGGCTATTTCAGTCCCTATCTTCCCCCTGATGTTTCTGTGGTAGCATTTGGGTTGTAATCCAAACTTGGTCGAGCTGGTGCTGCGTCCCCCTACCTGCCTAGCTTATGTGGCGAACTTGTCTCCTGCTAGTACTCAACCCGTTCTAGTAGTAATTGCATAAACTGCCCGTTTACACTAAGATGTTGTCGGATAATGGTTCTCAATGGTTGGGTTTCTTTAATGAAATCGGAGGGAACCCCCTCTTTCGATATATAAAAAAATAGTGGCACTAGTGGTGCGAAAACATTGCCTCAAATTAATAGTGTCACTAGATTAAGGTGCAAAATAATAACATTACTACTTTATCATGGCAGTGCCAAAACAGTAGCACAAGAGCAGGATCAACATGCAGGATCTTTGGCAAACGGTCAGACCAAAAAGGAACATACCTCGTGATGGGAACCATATCTGCAGTCAACGCCATCGTCGAAGGGATGACACTAGTCACCAACATGGATGATTCAATTCATGGGACCTTTTGGTGTAGTTCACCTAAAATGAAGCAATGTCCCATGAGCTAGCAGCTTCTTCTTCTTCTTATTTTAAGAAAAGGGCTCCAGCCCCGGTTCCATTTCCATCAGAAAACAAAACCCACAGAGCTTCTTCTTCATTAGTTGTGTCGGCATTCTGGGAACGGGGGTCCCTAGACTTGCCTGCCTGCGGCCTGCGGCGTGGCTCGAGTGGGGGCCCAGTGCGGCACAGCTTCATCAGCTCAAGCTCAAGACCCTCGCAAGGGGCCAAGCCTTACGGGGCGGACGACAGGAGGCTTCCTCAGGAGCAGCCTCATCAGGCAGGCTCGCGAGGAGGCGGAGAGATCAAGGTAGGGGTGCCTCGCGAGGAGCCCATGACGCAAGCCATGACGATCGAGATTAGGCGGGCGCCAGGCGGGCGCCGGCCTGCGCAGTGTCCTTGTTTCCCCTTCGGTGCAAAGGGAGCAAGCATAGGCCAAGGCATCGGGCAAAGGTTACCATTCCGGTGCAACGAGACCAAGACTAGCAGAGCGGGAGGACGGAGGTCACCGTGGAGCCCAAGACGGCGTCATCACCAGTGCTTTTGGCAGCCGAAGACCACCTTTGGTCAGGATAACTTGTACTAGATGTTCCCCTTCAAAATGGCCAATTGTTGGCGCCCTTCCCGCTCATTTTTTGGGAAGAGGACCAGGGCCTCTATAAATAGGACTAGCCCCCGGAAGAAGAGAGAGGTCCAAGGGGGAAAAAGAAGAAGAGAGAGGTATAGAGAGAAAGAAAGAGAGAAGAGAAAGAAAGAGAGAAGAGAAAGAAAGAGAGAAGAGAAAGAAAGAGAGAAAGGTTCGGACCAAGTAGAACACACTGCACCAGCTCAAGAACACCTCTCGCGAGGCCGTTCTTCCCCTGTATTGTTCATCATCAGCCCCTGAGGCAATCCACTACACCACACACTGGAGTAGGGTATTACACCACATCGGTGGCCCGAACCAGTATAAACCTCGTATCCCTTGTGTGTTCTTCTTTCTAGCCTAGATTTCTTGCGAGCCATAGAAGCGCGAGTCGGTAGGGGAAAGATCTCCGCGCACCCCAGAGTTCGAACCTTAAGGGTCTGCCGGAACCCGAAATCCGACATTTGGCACGCCAGATAGGGGTGCGCCAGAATCTTTCTTCCGCTGTTCGCGTGTGATCTTCCGTCATGTCCATGGCTGACGCTCGTCGGGCTCGCGCCCAGCGCCGGGCTGCTCTCGCCACCCGCGTCGCCCAGACGGCGCCCGTCGGCGGACGCCCTCGTCGTTCCCCGTCGCTTGCCGCTAACGCCGCCACCGGCCCGACGGGGAACGAGCAGCAGGCCTTGTCCCAGCATCCTTCGGTGCGGCGGGAGGGCCGCACCGCAACCCCGTCACTGACTCTAGCCGGTTCATCGTCCCACGCCCGTCGCGCCCCCACGGACGCGCACGCCGCGCTGCTCCTGGCAAGAGAGCTCCTGCACTACTGCCCCGTCGACGACCTCTACGAGGACTGGCTCGCCCGCATCACCGAGCTTGTCAGCGCCGCAGGGGGCTCTCCTTTGCCGTCCCTCTCGCTGCCTCGCCCTCCATTCCGCGCAGGGGGTGAGGATCATGAGGCGCCTCCGCCACCTCCTCCCCAAGAAGGCGCCCTGGCTCCAAGGCGCGCAGCCCCAGGGCGAGACCCTCCATGTCCGGCGCCTGTGCGGCAAGAAGGGAGCTGCCAAGAGATCCCTCGTCCCCAAGAAGGTGCTCGCACGCTCCCAGCACCAGCGCGCCAAGATCGCGTCCCTGCGCCTCCACGCCGAGACCCCGCGCTGCTCCAAGCGGCGGCGCGTGGTAATCACCAGGAGCAGGCCCAGCACCAGCAAAGGGCGCCGGTGGCCATAGCAGGCTGTCGCGCCTTCACCCCCGAGCTACGCGGCGTCACATGGCCAGGCAAGTTCAAGCCTGATCTGCCCCCTCGCTATGATGGCATGGCGGACCCCGTGGAATTCCTGCAGCTCTACGAGTTGGGCATCGAAGCCGCCAACGGAGACGAAAAGGTCATGGCGAACTGGTTTCCCATGGCGCTCAAGGACGGCGCCCGCACCTGGCTCCTGAACCTGGCTCCCAGCACGATCTCCTCCTGGGACGAGATGCGCACTCGCTTCATCGCCAACTTCCAGGGCACTCGCGACCGGCCCCCGGCCATAAGCGACCTACGCCACATCAAGCAACAGCCAAGGGAAACCCTGCAGAAATACATCCAACGCTTCAACAACGCTCGCGTCAGGATCCCCAGGGTGACTGAGGAAGCCATTATCTCAGCCTTCTCCGACGGTGTGCGTGACATCAAGATGAAGGAGGAGCTGGCAATCCATGAAGACATGTGCACATCCCTGGAGCTGTTCAACTTGGCGACCAAGTGCGCCAGGGCTGAGGAAGGACGCCTCTCCCTCCTCGAGCTCCTGGCTGCCGACCCAGAAGAGAAAAAGCCCAAGGCCAAGGATGCGAAGCGTAAGGGAGCTGCCGTGCTCGTAGCGGAGCCAGACACCAAGCGAGGCAGGGATCAGCCTGAGTCATCCAAGGGCAGCCGATACTGCGTGTACCACGACCTCCACACCCACAACACCAACGAATGCCAAGAGCTCAGGGCCGTGCGAGATGGGCGTATCGGCCGAGGCCCCGAGCGCAACGACAGGGGCTATGGCCGAGGAGGAGGACGAGGTGGAGGACGATGGGAAGACCATGACCCTCGCCAAGGGTGGCATGACCGACCTCGCGAGGATCGTTCACAGGACCAGCCTCGCGAGGGAGGCTGGAGGGATCAGCCTCGTGAGGATCGCCCGCACGGCAACGCACGCCTCCCTCCTCTACCGCCACCACCAAGAAGGAACGAGGACCAACATCAAGACGAGGGGGCTGGGGGCTTCCAGGAGCCGTGCGCAATCGCTTGCATCTTGGGTGGCGCCCAGGCCCCAGCATCACAGTGCATCTTCAAGCAGTTTTCTCGCGAGGAGAATGCAGTCCTCCCCAAGCTTGAGGCCACGCGCCCTCTCAGGTGGTCTGCGTGCGCCATCATGTTTAGCTCAGCGGATCAGCTCAAGTGCGCGGCAACGGCCGGAGTTCTCCCGATGCTTTGCTCCCCAGTCATCAGCAATGTGCAGGTCACCAGGACCCTCGTGGATGGCGGAGCAGGAGTCAACGTCCTGTCCGTCGAGACGTTCGACAATCTCCAAGTGCCGTATGATCAGCTCCAGCCGACCAGGCCTTTCTCAGGAGTCACTGATGGTTCCACCGTTCCGTTAGGGCAAGTTCGCCTGCCAGTCACCTTCGGGCAGCGCAACAACTACTGCACCGAGCTCATTGACTTCGACGTCGCCCACATTCGCCTGCCATACAACGCCATCCTCGGGTACCCAGCCCTAGCCAAGTTCATGGCAGTGACTCACCATGGCTACAATGTCCTCAAGATGCCAGGAAGCGGTGGAGTCATCACCGTACCCTGTGAGGAAATGGACGCGGTGTGTTCACTTGAGTGTGCGTTCCAAGCCGCAGCAATCGAAGACCCAGATCATAGGAGCGGAAGACTTCCCGAGGTGACCCTTAGGAAGAAGAAGGCTTCGCCTGACCCAAGCCATAAGGAGGCAGGCGCCTCCGGAGGCGTTGCGTCAGGATTCGCGCCAGTTCAGGGAGCGCCACCCTTTGTCGCATAGGAAAGCGCGCCCGGCGCCCTCCTCAGGCAGGGCTCGGGGGCTCTTTCTTGGAGAGCCACCGACTTTGCCAAGGTCACGAGGGAGGCGCTCGGGCACCACTTGGAGGGGTGCTTCCAGGCACGTTTCCCTCAGGAAGGTACGAGGCAAGGAAGACCAAACCCTCAGGAGTTCATCGTAGGAAACACCCAGGAGCTACAGGAGTCGAGAGTCATGCGCGGCAGCCGCCGCTTGCCCTCCGTGGACCCACATCCAGGCGAGGATGGTGGGCTGCACGTCTGCATTGACGTGCCAGGGCTCAACCGAGCCGCGTCTCAGGAGCGCCTCACAGCTACATTCGCATGCCTTTCGGCCTGCCGAACGCGGCCGCCGCTCATCAGCGCCTGCTAAGGAGCATTCTAGAGGCTCAGGAGTTCAGGCATTGTGCGGTCCTGTCGGAGGCGGAGATGGCCCTCGAAGACCTACCCGTGCCCCCGGAGCCTCCCGGGCCTGGGGCTCGTGAGGGTCGACGTCTTCACCGCGCGTCGCCCACTTTTGCGGCATCTCTTCATCTTCAACGGCATCAGGTGACATCTTTCAAGTTCCATTTTTAGCTAGGAGAGCCCACAGGGCCGCGTCGTTCCCAGGTCGCGTGGGTCCGTCCCTGCGGCACGTATCCGTTTTACTTACGCACTTTACTTACCTTGTTGGGGGTGCCCCTCGGGCTGCACCATCCCCAAACTGCTCGGGCCTGGCCTAGCGGCGTTTGCTTTTCCCGCATCTACCTGAAATGAATCTACTCCTTCGTACTTAACATACCTGACCTAATCGCCTGCTCGATTGACACCTACCCATGGAGCCGCTCGCACTGACACGACGTCTGCGTACAGGTCCGCCCCTGCAACGCCGATAAATCTAAGTGGCCGAGCTCTGGCCGCGGCAGCCCCGCAAGGCGCCACCTCATCAGGCCCTCAGTGCCCCAATCACTCCCTCGGAGCGACCAATGGTTGGCTGGCGACCGTAGCGACAGGTCTTGTCTCTCCTTGTGATTGGTATGCAGGACCCACTCTAGGAGCAACATTGGGGACGTCGCGAGCTATCTCTCCCTCTCTCCAGCACGGACCGCTTGCACGTTAAAAGGGGGGCGCCTGAGCATCGTGACTCATGGGCTCCTACTGGCTCTCCAGCTCTCACCCCCTGGCCTCGACCCACGGCATCGCGACCTGTCATACCAGTGGCGGCTGAGCTCGCTCGAGGGCCGGGACCTGAGGATGTAGAGAATTAAGGAAAATGTGGGGAAGTGGGAAGAAGCTCGCAAGGACCTAACCCAGCAGCACCTCAACCACCGCCACTCGGGCCGGGCGCCCCGTCGATGAGCTACCCCAAACTCAAAAGATAAGTCACGCCCTTACAGGAGTTGGACCAACGCAGCACCAAACCCTCGCCTAGTGCAGCTCTGTCACGGCGACGTTGCCTTCCTTTCTCGCCCAACGAGGGCTGCTCAAGCGCTAAAGGGGACCTCCCGAGCATCGCGACTCGGGGGCTCTTACCGGACCTCGGGCCGCTCACCTCCTGGCCTTGACCACGACATCGTGACCTGGCATACCAGCGATGGCTGAAGCCTTCCTGGGGACTGGGACCTGTCAGGGTAGAGCGCTAAGTCCTCGCAAGGATAGAAAGGGGGAGCCGAGCCGGGACAGGACAAGCATCTCGCATCGATTCATATTAGGGATATAATGTTCGCAAAAGACATGGTAGGCGCCTTACATACCCCCGCGGGGTGTTGCTTCGATTCCTTGCGGGGAACAAGAGGTGCTAATCCTAAGGAATGCTAATTGCCCGCGCCTCCTCAAGCGATGCCATCATCAACAGTGGACTGCCCGGCACCGGCGCCAACCCCACCCAGATCAGTGGTGTCGGCGGCCCGATGCAGTTGCCCTACTCCGAGCACGGCGCGAGCTCGGAGGCTCGTAACTGTCGTCGCTCGTCTCCGGAGTCACGAGAAGCTCGGGGGAGCCGCTGGATTCCCCAGCTCCTCCGTTGCCGCCTGAAGAGCTACTGGAGGGCCGATGGGCAGGCCAGGTCCTCGCCAGTCCGATGCCCCTGCCGCTTTCCTTGGGGCAGCACTCCAACCGGCGTCCTTCAGCATCGAAGACCTTGAAGAACATCAGGGAGGCGCCATCATATTCAAGATGAATTACGAGGGCACCCTCCGTGCGGCAGACCCGGGCGATCTCACCCCAGCCCCGGGTCATATAGACCTTGCCCGGAGTGACGACCGCGACCTCCGCTCCGGTCGCGAGGGTGCTGCAGTTGGCGTGCTGCAGAAAGAGCTCCAGAGACCCGCTCGGCGGCATCTCGAAGGCGAAGGAGGGAGGAAGGCGGATCCAAGAGCTTGGGGGCATGGCGGCGTGAAGCACGAGCTCACAGGAGGAGCCCTCGGCGTGGACTCAAGGAATAACTACGTGCACCGCCATGACTCGCCGGCGTCGGCGGCGGCACCGTCGGTGTCGCTCGACGCCCTCTTCCCCAGGGCCCTTGATTCGGGCATACAAGGGTAGTGGAAACCCAGGCGGCGACCGCTCGTACCAGGGCCTCGGCGCCTCCTGCCAAGCACCCTCATCTCGGCGGCAGGGGACTAGCCGTTTCTTTGGCGAAAGAGGGTCATGACCTTCTCGAGGGGCCTTTCCTTTCTGTTCTGCAGAAAACCGGCGGATTGGTGCCATTGGAGTAAGGAGAAGCAAGGACGAGGAAGGATAAGGAAAGGAGTAGCAGGAAGGGATAAACTAACGAGGCTCACGCGGCCCCGTACTTATAGCCGGAGAAGGCCAACCGCTGGCCACCATGATCGCAGGTAATCATGACCCATTTTCATGCAGGGACTTGACAAGTCGAGCGGTTGCCAAGGCGTCGTGGGGAAGCGCGGACGCCCACGTCCAATCAATCGCCACGCGGCGCCCAAGGCCGCATGCTATTGGGGCCCGCGGCGCTTCACGCTTGCCCCTTAGCTTCTCTGCTAAGACAAGCCCGGGCGCGCCTTGGGACCGGGGGCTACTGTCGGCGTTCTGGGAACGGGGGTCCACAGACTTGCCTGCCTGCGGCCTACGGCGTGGCTCGAGTGGGGGCCCAGTGCGGCACAGCTTCATCAGCTCAAGCTCAAGACCCTCGCAAGGGGCCAAGCCTTGCGGGGCGGACGACAGGAGGCTTCCTCAGGAGCAGCCTCATCAGGCAGGCTCATGAGGAGGCGGAGAGATCAAGGCAGGGGTGCCTCACGAGGAGCCCGTGACGCAAGCCATGACGATCGAGATTAGGCGGGCGCCGGCCTGCGCAGTGTCCTTGTTTCCCCTTCAGTGCAAAGGGAGCAAGCACAGGCCAAGGCATTGGGCAAAGGTTACCATTCCGATGCAACGAGACCAAGACCAGCAGAGCGGCAGGACGGAGGTCACCGTGGAGCCCAAGACGGCCTCATCACTAGTGCTTTTGGCAGCCGAAGACCACCTTTGGTCAGGATAACTTGTACTAGATGTTCCCCTTCAAAATGGCCAATTGTTGGCGCCCTTCCCGCTCATTTTTTGGGAAGAGGACCAGGGCCTCTATAAATAGGACTAGCCCCCGGAAGAAGAGAGAGGTCCAAGGGGGGGGGAGAAGAAGAGAGAGGTCCAGAGAGAAAGAAAGAGAGAAGAGAAAGAAAGAGAGAAAGGTCCAGACCAAGTAGAACACACTGCACCAGCTCAAGAACACCTCTCGCGAGGCAGTCCTTCCCCTCTATTGTTCATCATCAGCCCCTGAGGCAATCCACTACACCACACATTGGAGTAGGGTATTACACCACATTGGTGGCCCGAACCAGTATAAACCTCGTGTCCCTTGTGTGTTCTTTCTAGCCTAGATTTCTTGCGAGCCATAGAAGCGTGAGTCGGTAGGGGAAAGATCTCTGTGTGCACCCTAGAGTTCGAACCTGAAGGGTCTGCCGGAACCCGAAATCTGACAAGTTGCAATAAAATTGAGCAACATCAAGGTTGGTCGTGAAGCTCCTGGAGAGTAGGCGGACCAGGACAGTTGCATCTCTAACGAAAAGAAGCAACTTATCTTAATGGGACATTTAGCATGACATGAAAAAGAGTGCCATTGATTCATATTACTGGAGGCATTACATTGAAAACAACATTGGTTTAATGTGTCCTTACTTTTAATAGTGCGACTGCTACATTTTACCAGTGGCATTACATAAGAGCGGCTTGGGGCAACAAACATCAGAAGAGGATATCTGGATTGGTCCCATTTTTGTTCGGTATATATCCACCTTATACTGTGTGAGGCTAGCAAATCTAGTGCTGGACTTACTCTGTTGAGTTGTCCCCCAGTCCCCACTTTCTTTCCTTTTTCAACCAATAGATCAGGTTTATATTGAGGTTGTACTGTGTTCCTTTTATTTCCCTATTAGACCTAGAGACCAGTTGGATAGCCAGTCTCTGCTACTTTTCGCCCCCATTATTTCCTCTTTTGACCAAGTCCTAGATCCAGGTAACAAATCTTCCCCCACCCCACCCCTTTTCTTTCTTGTTTGAACCAAGTACTACTAGATTCGAGTGCATGAACTAGTTTTACCTCTTAACAGTAAAAAATTAGGTAGTTCTCGAACAGCCGATCGATCCTATCTACATGAGGGGGGCTGAGAAATAGTAAAAGATACAAATGCAGCGACGTCAGGAGCTCGAGAAGTAGAGCAAGGCCAGTTTTGAAGGAAGTTATACCTGATGGTCGCCGGGATGTCGCTGGGTGGGCGGCGGGAGGCCGGATCTGCCCACACTACGGTAGCGAGGAAGAAGGGGTGGGAGGCCCTCCCTCGCCAGTGATGCTTGGGAGAGAACGGCAAGTCACGCTGATCGGGGTGCGTCGGCAGTGGGTAAGAGCCGTCGCCGAGGACGACCGCGTGAACGTTGCACCTTCTCACCTTCCCCGGCGGAGAGGATCCGGCTGGATCTGTGACCAGCAATGAGTAGAGAGAGAGTGTGTGGCCACCGTTGTCGTGTTTAGATCTGGAGAGGACGAGACAGTGTGAAGAGAACAACACTAGCAAGCAAGCGCGGAGGCTCCTGCCTATATAGTGGAGTACTAGTTTTCTTTTATCCACCGGCCGGAGCCGGCTTGACCTCGGCAATGACTGTCGAGAAGTCTTCATGCACGTGCCCCGGAGGCATAGTTGTCGTCATTTAGATCTGAAGCACCGAATTATAACATATAACACGAAAAAAATGTCACATGACAAGAAATCATAACCTCATTGCCCAAAGGAGACAAGATGAATCCCGACGGACAAACTAGACGAGGATCAAAACTCAAATTAAAGATAAACTCATAGAAAAGGGGTCCGTCGATAGATGTCCTAATTAACATAGCCAGCTTGACCTAGATGGCAGCCGAGTAGTCTTCGTGCATGTGCCCCAATGACTAGCCCAACTCAGTTGTCGCTGTTTAACCCTCACAGTGATCTGAAGCACATGACACCTAATTTTGCGAGATGACAAGAAACCTTTTTTAGATTTCTCACCAGAACTACAACCCTGTACAATACAGCCTGCATGATATGTAGACGATAGCCAATCTAGGCGTGTCTGCTGGAGTCTGGTCACATGCATGGATGAACTGATCTTCCGTGTCTTGCAGGGATCATCCAGGTACCAACGTATGTACTTTTATTAACTCACCCGACTTGCGGGGCCGGGGAGTGTGCCTATGGTCGGTTCTCAATTGTGGTCCCACATGTGTGTGCAAACATAATATGACACGCGTTCCATTCGAAGAGCGGCGTGGCAGACCGACCGACTGTCTGGGGTGCGACACGAACGCGACGTGCATGATGTATACTCCGTACATGTGTACCGCCGTTTTCTTGAGGCTTTGCTCCATGGCGCAATCCATGGATACAAAATTAGTATATTGTACTATTTAAAAGTCGAGGGCGGGGCTTTTCCCGCGCGGTAGGCGGGGCAGTTCCGCCTAGTCGGTTCGACAGAGATGCAATAAGATGAGGGAGTAGGCTGCTGCAAACGTAGGGCTGTGTGATTTGACAGTGAGTTACTGCTGGACAGGTGGGGCCCGGTGATTTGACTTGCCATTATCATTTTAACTGCGGCGCTATGACCGGCTTGAGTCTCCCAATTCCTGACCACCTCCATACAGGTGCCTCTCCCGATGCTCCACCATGTAGAGGTTGGCTCTTGCTTGAGAGACCACTCCTCCACTTTTTCCTTGCCTCTTTCCCCCACATATGCAAAAATGCCATGTAAAGAGGGCTTATAGCCCACTATTGTACTTGATCCTACATGTGCTAAGCCTGCCACATAGGCATAAAGTCTGATGTGGCAAGTTAATTAAGAAGAGAGAGAGACTAGTTTGGTGACCCAGGAAGAAATGGTGATAAGCGCGTGTACCTAGATGAAGCAAACTTAGCAACAAAAAACTAAGCACCTATGCATTGGGGACTTGAGTTACTAAGCCATTTAATGCCCATAGCACCTCATCTAAGCACCATTTCATTGGAAGAGGTCACTCCTTGGCAAATGCAATAAATACTACGAAGAAAGAGATAGAGAGAAGTAAACAAAAAATACTCTTATAGCCAACCTTATAGCTAACCTTGTTGTATGAGTGACTAAGTGATGACTATGTATGACATGCCAACATCAGATAGCCTAATGCATCGTGTTAAATCTCCAAGGGCGCGACCGCGCGAGCAAGGCGATGGTTGTGGTAGGCGCGACCATGATACGGGCTGCTGGCAGCCCTTGGATCTGAGATCGAACGGTCGAATGCTAAGTTGCTGAAAATCTGCTAAATAACCCTCCAGGATAGGATATTCACCCATAGGTCTAGAATCATGCCATGCAACCATTCGATCTCAGATCCAAGGGCTCTCGGAAGCCCGTATCATGGGAGAATGGAAAGCTTCGTATCACCTTTAATTTTCCCGACGCTTGACATGACATCGAAAGCCATTTAATTGGGCGTCGAGTAGACATGACATCTAATTGGTCCCCCATAGTACTATGCATGAATCCATTTTATCCACCAGGCAAGCCACTACCCTGCCATTCGCACGCCCCCCACTCGACATTTTTACAATCGATAAACCGCTCCTAGTCATCTCGTTCTTTCACATTACGGTAGTTCCACTAATCCTAACCCTCCTCCCAAATCCATGGCGTCCCAAATCTCCATGATCGGCGTGAGTACAAGGTTAGAACCATCATCGGTGATGAGTTCTACGTCATCTACACCCGTTCTTCCGCAAAGGTCAAAGAATGACTTGCTCGCCTAAAACGCATGTTCAAAAACTCAAATGATGAGTGGGTCGCTGGGCTAGATGTTGAGTACACCACAGTCCTGGGAAGCGAGAAGAGTCTAAAGGAGGCAGAGAAGAAGAAGCCCACCGTGATCCAGGTTTGCGTGCATGACTTATGCTTGGTCTACCACATATGCCATGCCGACGTTGAGTGCCAGGATTTTAAGAATTTCCTCAAGGACGACCGAGTCAAATTCGTTACTGTAGACTTTAGGAACGATAGGGATGTCCTGGATCGGATAGGCCTCATTATAGGAAACCCCTTCGACCTCCAGAAGAAAGGGCTGGTGCCCTCCCGTGATCAGCCTTCAATGCTGACCCTGGCAGGAGCCATGGTTCATCCTTCATACGGTACACTGAAGAAACCTCCATTCAAGTTTCATCATGCATGGGAGTGGAATGTACTAGATATAGACCACATCCACTATGCTGCAATGGATGGCTACCTTTGTTTCAATATCTACAAGGGTTGGATGAAGAGCAAGAGCCAAGTGTGCAGTTCAAGCAAAGAAGTATCGGCCAAGAGGAAGAGGGACAAGGACGAAGTCGAGGACGTGGATGAGGAGTCCGAGTAAGGTGGCAGTGTCGTTGCTCATGGTGGTTCTAATGTAGTGTCTACCGGATTAGTTGCTTAGTTTAATTTCAGGTGTGCTTAGTTTTATTTGAGGGGTGTGTTGTGCTGAGCCCCCAGCAGAACTATGTTATGTTTCTTCTTGTTATATTTCGTACATTTCATCTTTTAGTTGGTATAGTACTACCACTCGTTTCTTCACATTATATACGTACAATATATATGGCCAACATCATATACCAGCAATTTAGTTGTCAAAGAATTTCAGGGTGCTTAGTTTTATTTGAGGGGTGTGTTGTGCTGGAGACCATTAACTTATCATTGTGAGAATCGGCTTATTTTTGTCATGTAACATGGTCAACGGGTTTGACGTGAAAATAACAATGTCTAATGGCATTTCTGAGCAAACGTCTAACTTAACGATGGCATTTTTTAGATATCTAATTGCATTTTTGAGCAGGCATCTCACGGATCGATGGCATTTTTTGAGTAGTTGTAACTTCTAATGGCAAAACTGAGTAGTGATACACAACTAATGGCATTTTTAGATATCTAATTGCATTTTTGAGCAGGCATCTCACACGTCCCCTTTTTTATTAGCTAGGAAGCGCCGTGCAGGGTAGCTATTTGAGTAGGGGAGGCGTGCGAGCCCTTTGACCTCCATCTGCCGTCCACCTCTCTCCCAAGGTCTCCATTAATGGCACCTGAGCCTCTGCTTAATAGCATGGCAATGTCTCACTCGACTGAGATTTAAGAGAGAAAAAAATAAAATCTAAAAAGAAAATTTTGCACGGATCATGATGTAAGATCCGACGGACCTATATAGCATCTACTGCGACTTATAGCAAGACTGATGAATATATATAAGGACGACGAGAATGGATAATAATTGTCTTACATAACTAGGAAGATAATTTAAAAAGCCACATGCAGTTACGCCCGAAATACACAAGGGCAAAAGAAGAAGGAAGACGCATACAACGATCTGGCTCGCTGATCTCTACTTTCTTTATGCGCTGCAGGTCGCGGAGACTAGTTCTCGCGGCGGGCGATGATCTCTTTTATCAGTTTCATATCCTTAATACACTGCTTGGCAGCATCCATGGATTCCTCCACCAGCCTGTTGCGCTCGATGCGGAGCATGGCATTCTCGTCCATAAGTTTCTTGATGATGATGCCCGTCCTCTACAACAAGGCAGCGGTCTCCTCCTCCTGCTTCGCCCTTCTGGCGATCTTCGCCCTTAGCAGGTCACGCTCGCCCCAGAGCTTCGCATTGCCCTCCCCTAGTTGCCAGATGACGCTGGTAACCTCGTCCTGCATCCTCGCCCAGCCGGAGATCTGATCCATCTGGCTATGGACTATCGCATGTATGCGCCTGTAAGAGTCCTTGCCTGCCTGCGAGAAATTTTCCCAGGCCGTCGCGGCGCGGCGGGACCTTCCTACTGCTTCGGCGGTGCGGCGGGACATCTCTGCTGCTTCCGCGGCGTGGCCGGACCAGTCTGCTACATCGATGGCGCGGCGGGACCTCTGTGCTGCTTTGGCTGCGCGGCAGGACCTCTGTGCTGCTACTGCTGCGCGGCTAGACATGTCGACTGCTTTCACAGCGAGGTAGGACATCTCTCGTGCTTCCTCTTCCATGCTCACCTCTCCCTGGTGGAAATCTCTCGACCCAGAACTCACGCTGGCTATGGCTTGATTGACTTGATTATTTTTTGTGGATGAGGAGTTGAGGAGGAATGTGCAGTCATCTTAGCATAGTAGTATTTATAACCGAGTACTACTAATACGCTCCTAAGTGGGAAACCGTTTAGGTTGTGATCAGTGTGAACAGGTTTGCAATTAAATATAGCATGGTAGTAGTAGTAATTTGGAATGTGACGAGACGCGCTCAAAATTTATTGACGATTCTAGTTTTGAAGTGCGGCACTATTCCCGGATGGCGTAACGTCTGCATGTTTTCTCGGCCGTGGTGTAGCATATGCCATGGTACTAGTTCTTTTTCTATTGCTGTGTACGTGCAAAAACTGGCATCGTTGGATACATATCTTACGCTTGGCGTTCGACAGGAATAGCCTCGTGGCGAGCTATAGACTAGTCTTTTTTTCAGAAGCATTACACCTATCTCTCGGGACTTCTCACACGCACCATCACTGCTCCCTAGGTCGATGCCACCCACATACAGTTGTACTCTGAGAAGAGGTGCATGCACGCACTCGTCCTCTCTCACACACGCATCTGTAGCTACGAATTGTAGTGTTCTCAACCATCCGATTGGCTCTATAATAGGTTTCATGTTGCTCCTTGGCCTTGATATTGAGAAGTTTAAAACGCGAAGGCTAAGATGGAGGCGCGAGGTTTTGGTTAATGTGCGGGCCGCACACGGCACCAACACGACACGAGTTTCGTCTGCCTGGTGTGCATGCAGTCGGGTGAGTTGTCCAAGTATAGACACAACCAGGCCCTTGTTGGTATCCGTGCCTCGACTTTGGCTGGTCATAGTGGAGAGTAGCATAGACTAGTTACCAGTCTATGTTACTAGTACTTTCATAGTGGGTAGTGTCATATAGTATGTGCATAATTTGGCAACGAACGCTCTCTATATGTACCACCTTTTTTCTTTAATAACATCTTGTTAGTTTTGCTCCATGGCGCAATCCATCGATACTACTACTGTACAAATGTATACATTTTTTAAAAGGCTAGAGGGCGGGGCAGTCTAGCTTGGTCCTTTTCACGAGAGGCGAGGGCCTTTATGATTTGACGGCTCATTACTGCTGGAAGGCGGGGCCTTGTGATTTGACTGCTCATATAAATGTGCCGACGACCTGAGGAGGAGCAAAGAACCGTGCAGTATACTCAAGTTTTCCACTGGAGTACGATGGAGGAGCACGAAACACGGCAGCCCAGTGCCATATCCTCTACTCTCTACTCTTATTATATATTACTAGCAAGAGGCATTATTCTATTGGCGATAAAGAATGATCTAATTTGCTAGTCATCTCATTTTTAGCATTGTTATATTCATGCCTCGCAGAGAAGGTGACACGTGCGGCCAAACACCCGAAGCAAAATAAGAAACACAGGAGCAAAAGAAGAAGGAGGATTATCACCCCCAAAAAAGAAGGAAGACGCACACACAAGTCTGGGGCACTGCTCTCACTACATGAAGGGTTGTTGGCCGCAGAGTCATAACTGCTTCTTCATTGCCTCCATGACCTCCATCTCCTTGCGCGTCTCCTCCGCCATCTTCATCATTGTGTCCATGACGCGGGATTTCTCGACGCGAGCCTTCATCATCTGTTCCACGGCCGCATTACATACCTTGACAGTAGCCGTGTGCTCGATGCGGAGTTTCACCAACTCCTCCTTCTGTTCCATGACGAGGGCCTGCAACATCTTCATTGAGGAACTACTATTCTCATGTAGCTTCTTCCAGCCGGCATTCTCCTCCTTCAGTAGGTCGAGCTCGTGGCAGAGCTTCGCCTTGTCCTCCTAAAGTTGCAAGATTTTGCCGGTCGCCTTCTTCTACGAGGCAATGCTCTTCTTCAGCAGCATCACCAAGCCGGCGGTCAACTCCCCCTGCTCATTGAGCTCAGCGGGCATGTCGTCGAGGCTCTCCTTCAGTAGCTCCACCAAGCCGTGGATGAACTCCTTCTGCTTATTGAGGTGCTTATTGAGCTGATCGGGCATGCCGTTGAGGGATAACGACTCCAGCGCCGCATGTTCGCCTCCGCGTCTAGGGTGCTCCTGGGAGCCATCGCCTACCCATGAGAGATCTTTCGAGGTCTATGCGTGGCGGCGAGCCCTCTCTTTTTTCCGCAGCCTTGGTTGCCGCTCCCTTGTTACGAGTAGTTCTCGACCTAGAGCTCTGCACACCGGCCATGGCAAGGACGGACGAAGAAGGAGGACTTATGAGGAGGAAGGTAGAGTAATTTTCGGTTAGGTAGTTCCCCTTTTTATAACCTAAGTACTAGCACTAGTACTAAAACCTGCATAGTGGGAACACGTTCAGGTTTGGTACGTACTGGTAGGTGTGAGCAGGCTTGCACTTAATTGTAGCACTAGTACTTTCGAATGTGATGGGAACAAGGTAAAGATTAATTGATGGTTTTTGGTTTCGAGGCCCGAAACGGCTCCCGATGAGTTTAGTGGAACATAAATTTCAAGTAGACTACATGATACGTCTCCAATGTATCTATAATTTTTTATTGCTCCATGCTATATTATCTTCTGTTTTGGACATTATTGGGCTTTATTATCCACTTTTATATTATTTTTGGGACTAACCTATTAACCCAGAGCCCAGTGCCAGTTCCTGTCTTTTCCCTTGTTTTAGTGTTTCGAAGAAAAGGAATATCAAACGGAGTCAAAACGGAATGAAACCTTCTGGAGAAGTTATTTTTGGAAGGAAAGCAACCTGATAGACTTGGAGTGCACGTCAGGAAAGAAACGAGGGAGCCATGAGGTAAGGGGGTGCGCCCTCCACCCTCGTGGGCCCCTCGTGGCTCTCCTGACGTATTTCTTCCGCATATATATCCATATACCCTAAAACGATCGGGGAGCACAATAGATGGGGAGTTCCGCCGCCAAAAGCCTCAGTAGCCACCGAAAGCCAATCTAGACCAGTTCCGGCACCCTGCCGGAGGGGGAATCCTTCTCCGATGGCCATCTTCATCATCTCGACGCTCTCCATGACGAGGAGGGAGTAGTTCTCCCTCGGGGCTGAGGGTATGTACCAGTAGATATGTGTTTGATCTCTCTCTATCTCGTGTTCTTGAGGTGGCACGATCTTTGCTATTATAGTTGGATCTTATGATGTTTCTCCCCCCTCTACTCTCTTGTAATGGATTGAGTTTTCCCTTTGAAGTTATCTTATCGGATAGAGACTTTAAGGATTTCAGAACACTTGATGTATGTCTTGCGTGGGATACCCGTGGTGACAATGGGGTATTCTATTGATCCACTTGATGTATGTTTTCATGATCAACTTGCGGGTTCCGCCCATGAACCTATGCATAGGGGTTGGCACATGTTTTCGTCTTGACTCTTCGGTAGAATCTTTGGGGCACTCTTTGAAGTACTTTGTGTTGGTTGAATAGATGAATCTGAGATTGTGTGATGCATATTGTATAATCATACCCACGGATACTTGAGGTGACATTGGAGTATCTAGGTGACATTAGGGTTTTGGTTGATTTGTGTCTTAAGGTGTTATTATAGTACAAACTCTTGAATAGATCGATCCGAACGAATAACTTTGAGGTGGTTTCGTACCCTACCATAATCTCTTCGTTTGTTCTCCGCTATTAGTGACTTTGGAGTGACTCTTTGTTGCATGTTGAGGGATAATTATGTGATCCAATTATGTTATTATTGTCGAGAGAACTTGCAATAGTGAAAGTATGAACCCTAGGCCTTGTTTCAACGCATTGCAATACCGTTTACGCTCACTTTTACCATTAGTTACCTTGCTGTTTTTATATTTTCAGATTACAAAACCCTTTATCTACCATCCATATTGCACTTGTATCACCATTTCTTCACCGAACTAGTGCACCTATACAATTTACCATTGTATTGGGTGTGTTGGGGACACAAGAGACTCTTTGTTATTTGGTTGCAGGGTTGCTTGAGAGAGACCATCTTCATCCTACGCCTCCCACGGATTGATAAACCTTAGGTCATCCACTTGAGGGAAATTTGCTACTGTCCTACAAACCTCTGCACTTGGAGGCCCAACAACGTCTACAAGAAGAAGGTTGTATAGTAGACATCACTACACTGCTCAGGCGCGTAAATATTATGTTACTGTAAAAAATTGGCACAAAATACAAAGGAGACCAATGGAAGTACTGCTAGCAACCCATGAT
>NW_024112501.1:0-71550 GCF_003073215.2 Triticum urartu | reverse complement strand
CTCAAACTTCACTTCCACGTATCACCATGGAGAACGCAAACCGATGCACCAAATGCAATGGCAAGGGCACACGGAGTGCCCAAGTCCTTCTCCCAAATCCCACCAAAGCAACTAATGCTAGGGAGGAAAATGAGAGGAAGAACGAAAGAAGAACATGAAGAACTCCAAGATCTAGATCCAAGGGGTTCCCCTCACCTAGAGGAGAAAGTGATTGGTGGAAACGTGGGTCTAGATCTCCTCTCTCTTTTCCCTCAAGAACTAGCAAGAATCATTGGAGGGATTGAGAGTTAGCAAGCTCGAAGAAGGTCAACAATGGGGGAAGAACATGAGCTAAAAAGGATAAGGTTCAATGGGGAAGAAGACCCCCTTTTATAGGTGGGGAAAAATCCAACTGTTATGCTCACAGCTCGCACTGAGCGGTACTACCGCTCCAAGGAGCGGTACTACCGCTAGGGCGGTAGTAGCCCTTTGAAACGCAACAACGAGGAGGCAAAAAAGCCAGAAGAACCATCGGAGCGGTAGTACCGCTTGACATCACGGTACTACCACTAGGGGTAGCGGTACTACCGCTAAGGGTAGCAGTACTACTGCTTGCGAGCGGTACTAAAAAATTACATCCGTGCCTACCACCGCTGGACTTGTGACGAGTTTTTGGTCCCGAGCGGAAGTAGCCACAGAAGTAGCCGAGGTAGTACCGCTCCCAATGGTGGTAGTAAAAAATTACTTCCGCTCCTACCCGCGGTAGTACCGCTGCAGCCTTTTCAGAACACCAAAACTACCACAACTTCTGCAAACGGACTCCGAATTTGATGAAACCAAGTTTGTTGGAAAGTTAGTTTCAAGGTCTAACACAATCTTGATAGAAATACCAATAATAAGCAAATTAGAAAAGGCCCAAAAGAAAATGGTGAGAATCCTTCCTCGGATAAGACCGGTAAAACCTCCAACATCGAAAACATCATAGAAGACGCATGCAAACTCCGTTTTCGATGAACTCAAGCTTGTCATCAAGATGACCATAAGCTCTAAGAATCACAAAGAGAACCAAACAAGAACCAAGAAACATGATGCAAGGATGCAATGGTTTGAGCTCTCTACGAACGATACGATCAAGCTACTCACTTGAGAGCCCCCCTTGATAGTACGGCTATCGATCCTATAACCCGGTCTCCCAACTACCACCATGAGACCGGTAAAATAGAAAACCTATCAAGGGAAAACCTTTGCCTTGCACATGATCCACTTGAGCTAGATGATGACGATCTTGTCCTCCTCAAGATGGACCACCTTTCTTGATTGCGTTGGGTCGATGGAGACTAGATGATTGCTCACCCATACTCCACTATGGGTGAGCCACTCTTCGGCACATCTTCACAAGTCCATTGACACCACAATGGATGGCAAGCTTCAAGCACTTGATCTCTTCATGATGCTCCACTTGAACTTGCACACGGAAATCTTGATGACAATCACCACTTGATGTCATCCTTTCCATGGGTTGTATGATATCTTCCTCTTGACACAAGCCCATGGACATGTACCTGACCCCACATAGACTCTCACATAGACCATGGGTTAGTACACAAAGTGCAATGGACAATGCTTACAATACCATGGGATCACTTGATCCCTCTCGGTACATCTTCTATGCTTTCTAAGTTGATCAACTTGATTCACTCTTGACTTAGTCTTGATCAACCTTGAATCTTTCCAACTCTGTTCATTTGGATGATGTCTTGAAGGTAAACATGAATGATCACACAATCTTCTTCTTCAAGACATGCTTGCAATAAGCTCAACACTCACATGACCAATCTTTGGATAATTCCTTAATAGCAAGGTCAACCCATAAACTCCTTGAAACCAACACATGGACTTTAAGAAATGCCTATGGAAAAATCCTTCAAATATAACTCAATGCAACCATTAGTCCATAGAGAATGTCATCAATTACCAAAACCACACATGGGGGCACCGCGTGTCCTTTCAACTGTGATGTAGGATGCATCTTGCATTGTCTTCTAGCTTGTACTGCTTCTAATTTCTTGAAATAGCTCTTACGACGAGACACTTTTTACCCGATAGAGTGATATTGGTTGCATGTTCATATGGTGCCTAGCTTTCATTTCTTCTAATTTTTTTGAAATGCCTTCCGCTTACTATTTTTTTCATACATATTCCATCCTCCTATCATACGTGTGAATATGAAACGTTGTCTTTTTTGTATATATTCCATCCTTCTATCATGCACTTGCCTTACATCAAAGTAGTGTTCGTCTGTATCATGCATCAACCAGTTATGCAGAGCTAATTTTATTCATCTTCTTGTGGTTTTGACTTCATAAGGCAATATCAGAAAATAGGAAGGAAAAGAGTAAGTTAGGGGATGTTGGTGGTCCTCCTCACCGACGCAAACAGAGACTCTCTAGATTTGCCACTGCTACTGCTAATGAAGTTGAAGTCCCAAGTCTACATGATGAGTTCATCTCCCGTACTCCACCATCGCAGGTGCTTGCTCTAAGTTGATAGTGTGATGATTGGTTTCATGTTGCATATGTTGTCTAGCCTGTATTTCTTCTATTTTGATTAAATTGCACCTGCTGAGTTTATATGTTATACATGTGCATATGACATGGCTTTCTGTGTCTAGAATACACTGCATCTATCTATCATACCATGTTCTTACATCAAAGTACTGCTGTTGTGTATCCTGCATCAGTCACTCATGATTGGACGCTTCTAACATGGCAGTTTGATAGTGGTTGCATCTTGCATTGATTGCTACGTTGTACTGCTTCTAATTTTTTGAATTGCCACTTATGACAAGACACTTTTAACTTGGCAGAGTAATATTGGTTGCATCTTTCATATGGTGTCTAGCTTGCATTACTTCTATTTTCTTGAAAATCCTTCTGCTTAGTTTGCACATTGTAGCTGTGAATATGTCTTGTCGTCCTGTTTTTCTTACATATTCCATCCTCATACGGTTGTCTTACATCAAAGTATTGCTTGTCTGTATCATGCATCAATGAGTTCTGAAGAGTGATTTTATTCTTTTGTGTTGTGGGTACAGCTTGACATGGCAAAGTCAAAAAAGAGTAAGGAAAATAATATAGTAGGGAGTGCTGTTACTCGTCGGGTGAATCGGAAAAGGTTCTGCCGTCGAGATTCTGCTGATACTTATAGTGCAGTAGAAGGTCCAAGTACACCGGCTAAATCTACAAACACAGTATCACCTGCTCCACCAGCTGCAGCATCCGCTTCAACTGTACCAGCATATCAACCAGTTACTCGTTCGTTTGCTCCGGAACTGGCCGATTCCCAAGCTGCCTTCACACCTAACACTACTTCCGAAGCACTGCTGACACAACAGGACTTGGCAAGATCAGATGAACCTCATGAGCATCAACACCAAGACGGTACCTGACCGAGTCAAGTTGCAGTTGCATGCTCCTTTATATGTACTCTCACAGTTTGATGTACACTAACACTTTCCATATTCATTGTTGAACTAGCACCATGGCGCAAGCGGAAACAGACATCAGGGATAATGCTTGACAGATTAACAAAATCTAAAGGAGGAAGAATGGAGATCCATTTTGAGGCAGGTTTAAAAAGGCCACATGATGCTACAGAGTCAGCCAAGTTAGTATCAGAGGCAGCCGTTGCCGTTAGGTGTCATGCACGTATCCTCCCAACGTGGATCCAGTACAGGAATGAGAAAGACAATACCCAGTTTAACACCTTCCTTGACCATTTATCCGTAAGTAATGTTATTCATCGCAATTAGTAATATTGTCTTGCTCTGTCCCATACTTTCTAGCTTCCTCCTAATAAGACTTACATTCTTTTTTCAATAGATGAGGTTCAAGTTGGATCCGAAAGATGATGCAACTAGACAAGCATGCACTCATGTTTTTCAGTCTGCTCTGCGACAGTATCGGTACCACCTTAGAAAATCTCACTTTGAAGGCAAGGCTAACAATGAAATCGCCCAAACATCTCCAGTGGAATATATTACAGATGAAGACTGGACAGCCCTCGTTAAACACTGGTCTGATCCAAAGTATCAGGTAGGCTGTATGTATTTGATCATACCACATATTGAACTCGTATTTATGTATGTGCCTTACAAGTGTATCTTCTTCTAGGCTAACTGTTTGAAGAACAAAACCAACCGTTCTAAAGTGAAATTCCAACATACCACAGGATCTCGTAGCTATATTGCACACTGCGAGGCTCTTGTAAATAGCTGCTACTTCCTTCTTTTTTTGTGCCATATTATCGTATCTATATTGACTTGTTCCAAATACAGAGGAAATCCTGTGCGGACCAAAAAGAACCTGAACCGAATGTAGTGCAAATCTTCAAGGATTGCCACACCAGCAAGATGAAGGGCATGAGCACACCAGTTCAAGCCGCTATTGTAAGTCCTTACTCCTCCTGCCTTGAATTGATTGGTACTGTGATGTGTTCATTTAACTACTTGGTTTGCAACCAATGTTAGTTACTATGTTCACTTTGTTGGGGAACGTAGCAGAAATTCAAAATTTTCCTACGTGTCACCAAGATCTATCTATGGAGAGACTAGCAACGAGGGGAAGGAGAGTGCATCTACATACCCTTGTAGATCGCTAAGCGGAAGCGTTCAAGTGAACGGGGTTGATGGAGTCGTACTCGTCGTGATCCAAATCACCGATGATCAAGTGCCGAACGCACGGCACCTCCGCATTCAACACACGTGCAGCCCGGTGACGTCTCCCACGCCTTGATCCAGCAAGGAGAGAGGGAGAGGTTGAGGAAGACTCCATCCAGCAGCAGCACAACGGCGTGGTGGTGATGGAGGAGCGTGGCAATCCTGCAGGGCTTCGCCAAGCACCACAGAAGAGGAGGGAGAGAGAGATGCAGGGCTGCACCAACGAGAGATCGAATCACGTGTGTTATGGGCAGCCCTAGGCCTCATATATATAGGGGAAGGGGAGGGGCTGCGCCCCCTCTAGGGTTCCCACCCCTGGGGGGGGCGGCAGCCCTAGATGGGGAGCAAGGGGGGCGGCCAAGAGGGGATGGGAGAGGGAGGCGCACCAATATGGGCCCTAAGGCCCATATCCCATTAGGGTTTGCCCCCTTCTCCATCTCTTAGGCGCATGGGCCTTAGTGGGGCTGGTGCCCTTGGCCCATGTAGACCAAGGAGCATTCCCTACAGCCCATGTGGCCCCCCGGGGCAGGTGGCCCCACTTGGTGGACCCCCGGGACCCTCCCGGTGGTCCCGGTACATTACCGATAAACCCCGAAACTCTTCCGGTAACCAAAACAGGACTTCCCATATATAAATCTTTACCTCCGGATCATTCCGGAACTCCTCATGACGTCCGGGATCTCATCCGGGACTCCGAACAACATTCAGTAACCACATACAAACTTCCTTTACGACCCTAGCGTCATCGAACCTTAAGTGTGTAGACCCTACGGGTTCGGGAGACATGCAGACATGACCGAGACGTTCTCCGGTCAATAACCAACAGCGGGATCTGGATACCCATGTTGGCTCCCACATGTTCCACGATGATCTCATCGGATGAACCACGATGTCAAGGACTTAATCAATCCCGTATTCAATTCCCTTTGTCTAGCGGTACGATACTTGCCCGAGATTCGATCGTCGGTATCCTGATACCTTGTTCAATCTCGTTACCGGCAAGTCTCTTTACTCGTTCCGTAATACATCATCCCGTGATCAACTCCTTGATCACATTGTGCACATTATGATGATGTCCTACCGAGTGGGCCCAGAGATACCTCTCCGTTTACACGGAGTGACAAATCTCAGTCTCGATTCGTGCCAACCCAACAGACACTTTCGGAGATACCTGTAGTGCACCTTTATAGTCACCCAGTTACGTTGTGACGTTTGATACACCCAAAGCACTCCTACGGTATCCGGGAGTTGCACAATCTCATGGTCTAAGGAAATGATACTTGACATTAGAAAAGCTTTAGCATACGAACTACACGATCTTTGTGCTATGCTTAGGATTGGGTCTTGTCCATCACATCATTCTCCTAATGATGTGATCCCGTTATCAACGACATCCAATGTCCATGGTTAGGAAACCATAACCATCTATTGATCAACGAGCTAGTCAACTAGAGGCTCACTAGGGACATGGTGTTGTCTATGTATCCACACATGTATCTGAGTTTCCTATCAATACAATTATAGCATGGATAATAAACGATTATCATGAACAAGGAAATATAATAATAATCAATTTATTATTGCCTCTAGGGCATATTTCCAACACACTTTTATTCACATTTGTCTTAACGTATCATTTCACCTTACATGGTTTAAAAGAGATGAAGGATATTCTTTTGGTCTTGACCTGTAATCTAGTTGTTATGTTCACGTGCGCACACAATGATAAAATAGCCTGTTTGTTTTATATCTGTTTGCCCATGATATGAATGATGTCATACTATGTTCATCCTACTTTAAACCATGTCTCTTTATCCTTAGATGTCAACGAATGTGAGGAAATAGACAATACAGTAGACATGCTACATGGACATATGTTCCGAAAGTGATTTTATTATGTAGTTGACACTACAATACATGCTAATGTATTACAGTAGTTCACCAAAATAAGTTATGCATAAACGTTTAACCTACTTTGTTTGTTTTTGTCTCATTAGTAACTTATCTGGTACACTAATCTACAAGTTCAAATTTTCAGGAAGCTATGGAACAAATGATTGAACAGCCACAACCACCTGAAGGTGACGAGGCTACTACAGGCACAATGTCACCTCTTGCTGCAGTGCGTCAGTATCTCTCCACTAACAATGCAAAAAGCACCTTCCTGCGTAATTCTGGGTTGGTTGTCAAGGTAACCTCGTCCAAATCACCTACTGAGCAAAATCTTCCTGCTAGACAGAGTGATATATCTGTGCTCCAGACACAAGTCCAATCCCTAGTGGACGTTGTTTTGGAAACAAGAATAGTGGTTGAGAAATGTCGTCAAGATATGAATGGTTTTGAAACTAGACTATCAGACATTCGCTTCGTTGTTCAAGAGCAATGGCGGAAAAAAAAGTGGAGATCGTGCTGCTCCATCAGATTCTACAGCCTGAAACATTAGCACTCAGGTCAAATGATATGTGCTTCTATACATCTGATGGTGCTTTTATCTGGAAGGACTGTAAACTTTATGCCAACAGGCCTTTTGTTGTATGGTTGGAATTTATTTTGTTGTGATACAACATTTATGATGTTGCCTCAGGCTGCAGTAATTACGACGCTATTTTTGTATAGTGTAGGTTTATCTTAGTAATGTATTCAACCTAAAGCTTCGTAGGAGCCCAACATGCCAACATTCGTCGGGCCCATTCCAATTGGGCTAAAAACGATTATGGGATGAAATTGGCATGTAGCCCACTAAAAATATCTGGGCCTAAATCAGCATAAGCTTTCATATTTTTCTGGTAGGCCTGTGTCCATGGTGGGCCTTTAATAGGCCTAAACATAATTTGGGCCCTTGGTAAAAATAGGCCGTTTACAGGTGTAAATATCTCGAGCCCATAAAATACATGGGCCTTTAATAGACCGAAAGTGAGATTGGGCCCTGATTGTGCCAAATAACCCACTGGACTTTAACAGGCCGAAATTCGGACGGGCCGTAAATGCGCTGACCTAATACACGGGCCTTTAACAGGCCGGAACTTCGGTCGGGCTAGATTATCGTCATTTTTATATGGGCCGTTAATGGGCCCGATATGACGTTGGGCCAGATACGGCCCATGGTTTACGTCCGGCATTAACAGGCCGAAAATGACAACAGGTCGAAAGTGGCCCAAAGCTATAGTGGGCCTCTAACAGGCCGAATGTCGGACATGGCCGAATATGACCCAAATCCTTCATGGTCGTTTATGGGCCGAAAGTTTTGATGGCCTGTAAATGGGCCCAAATGAAGCCGAACCTTTAACAGGCCGGAAATACACGGGCCGTAATTCGTCCCAATTACTTAGCGGACTGTTAACGGGCCAGAAGTGACCATGGGCCGCGTTGATGACAAGTTTAGGACACGCCGTTGACAGGCCGATTTGACAGAGAATGTTGGGCCTTTAGCTGGGCCGGCCCATTATGGTCGGCAGAATCTAGTGGGCCTTTAGCTGGGCCGGCCCATTGTGGTCCGCAAAATCTTGTGGGCCTTTAGCTGGGACGGCCCATTATGGTCTGCAAAATCGTGTGGGCCTTTAGCTGGGCCCGCCCATTATGGTCCGCTAAATTTTGTGGGCCTTTAGCTGGATCGGCCCATTATGGTCCGCTAAATCTTATGGGCCTTTAGTTGGTCTGGCCCATTTACTCTTTGTGGGCCACTTTTGGGCCGGTCCACGTGTCAACATATCATAGGCCCATCTCGACCGTTGGAGGAGTGACACCTGTGCCAACGCGGAGCTGACGCGTGGATCTGTCAGCCAATGAGAATTTTACACGTGGAAAATCGGCATTGGTTGTGGCTGTTAACATGTTATCGGATCCAAAATCCGACCCAATAGCTTAATGGCGTTCCGTTACGGTGGATGCGACGTGTCGGTCACCCTTGACGAAAGCACTTCTGTGACGCGCAATTTATCGTCATGGAAGTGGACACTTCCGTGATGATAATTTTGGCAATGTCATGGAACACTTCTACGACCGCACAGGTATGACTATCTTGATTCTGTCATAAATTTGTCATGGATGTACATGCATGACAGAAAATGCGACCTACTGTGACAAACACGTATCATCACGGAAGTGTATTTTTTTGTAGTGATCCCATCTCAGATTTCATGGCCTCAAGCCATTTCGCGGAATCTGGGCTCATCATCGCTTCTTCATAGTTCGTAGGTTCGTCATGGTCTAGTAACATGACTTCCAGAAAGGATTACCGTACCACTCTGGTGTGGACCATACTCTGGTTGACCTACGAGGTTCGGTAGTAACTTGATCTAAAGTTTCATGATCATCATCATTAGCTTCCTCACTAAGGCGTAGGAATCACTAGAACTGATTTATGTGATGAACTACTTTCCAATTCGGGAGAAGGTACAATTACCTCATCAAGTTCTACATTCCTCCCACTCACTTCTTTCGAGAGAAACTTTTTGTCTAGAAAGGATCCATTCTTAGCAACGAATATCTTGCCTTCGGATCTGTGATAGAAGGTGTACCCAACAGTTTCCTTTGGGTATCCTATGAAGACGCATTTCTCCGATCTGGGTTCGAGCTTATCAGGTTGAAACTTTTTCACATAAGCATCATAGCCCCAAACTTTAAGAAACGACAACTTAGGTTTCTTGCTAAACCATAGTTCATATGGTGTCGTCTCAACGGATTTAGATTGTGCCCTATTTAACGTGAATGCAGTTGTCTTTAATGCATAACCCCAAAACGATGGTGATAAATCGGTAAGAGACATCATAGATCGCACCATATCTAATAAAGTACGATTATGACGTTCGGACACACCATTACGCTGTGGTGTTCCAGGTGGCGTGAGTTGCGAAACTATTCCACGTCGTTTCAAATGAAGACCAAACTCATAACTCAAATATTCGTCTCCGTGATCAGATCGTAGAAACTTTATTTTCTTATTATGATGATTTTCCATTTCACTCTGAAATTCTTTGAACTTTTTAAATGTTTCAGACTTATGTTTCATCAAGTAGATATACCCATATATGCTCAAATCATCTGTGAAGGTCAGAAAATAACGATACCCACCGCGAGCCTCAACAATCATCGGATCGCATACATCAATATGTATTATTTCCAATAAGTCTGTTGCTCGCTCCATTGTTCGGGAGAACGGAGTCTTAGTCATCTTGCCCATGAGGCATGGTTCGCAAGCATCAAGTGATTCATAATCAAGTGATTCCAAAAGCCCATCAGCATGGAGTTTCTTCATGTGCTTTATACCAATATGACCTAAACGGCAGTGCCACAAGTATGTTGCACTATCATTATCAACTTTGCATCTTTTGGCATCAATATTATGTGTATCACTACGGTCAAGATTCAGTAAACCATTCACTTTGGGTGTATGACCTCAGAAGGTATTATTCATGTAAACAGAATAACAATTATTCTTTGACTTAAATGAATAACCTATTGCAAAAAAACATGATCCAATCATATTATGCTCAACGCAAACATCAAATAACATTTATTTTAGGTTCAAAACTAATCCTGAAGGTAAAGGGAGTGTGCGATGGTGATCTTATCAACCTTGGAATCACTTCCAACACACATCGTCACCTTGCCCTCAACTAGTCTTTGCTCATTTTGTAACTCCTGTTTCGAGTTACTAATCATAGCAACTGAACGAGTATCAAATACCCAGGGGATACTATGAACACTAGTAAAGTACACATCAATAACATGTATATCATATATACTTTTGTTCACTTTGCCATCCTTCTTATCCGCCAAGTATCTAGGGCAGTTCCACTTCCAGTGACAATTTCCTTTGGAGTAGAAGCACTCAGTTTCAGGCTTGGATCTAGCTTTAGGCTTCTTTAGGGGAGTGGCAATTTGCTTGCCATTATTCTTGAAGTTTCCTTTCTTTCCCTTGCCCTTTTACTTGAAACTAGTGGTATTGTCAACCATCAACACTTGATGCTTTTCTTGATTTCTACCTTCGCCAATTTCAACATCGCGAAGAGCTCGGGAATTACTTTCATCATCCCTTGCGCATTATAGTTCATCATGAAGTTCTAGTAACTTGGTGATAGTGACTAGAGAACTTTGTCAATTACTATCTTATCTGGAAGATTAACTCCCACTTGATTCAAGCAATTGTAGTACCCAGACAATCTGAGCACATGCTCACTGGTTGAGCCATTCTCCTCCATTTTGCAGGCAAAGTACTGTCAAAGGTCTCATACCTCTCGACACGGGCATGAGTATGAAATACCAATTTCAACTCTTGGAACATCTTATATGCTTCGTGGCGTTCAAAACATTTTTGAAGTCCCGGTTCTAAGCCGTAAAGAATGGTGCACTAAACTATCAAGTAGTCATCATACTGAGCTTTTGTCAAAACGTTCATAACGTCTGCATCTGCTCCTGCAATAGGTCTGTCACCTAGCAGTGCATCAAGGACATAATTCTTCTGTGCAGCAATGAGGAAAATCCTCAAATCACGGATCCAATCCGCATCATTGCCACTATCATCTTTCAACATAGTTTTCTCTAGAAACATATCATAAATAAAACATGGAAGCTATACGCGAGCAATTGATCTACAGCATAGATATGCAAATACTATCAGGACTAAGTTCATGATAAATTTAAGTTCAATTAATCATATTACTTAAGAAGTCACACTTAGATAGACATCCCTCTAGTCATCTAAATGATCACGTGATCCATATCAACTAAACCATGTCCGATCATCACGTGAGATGGAGAAGTTTTCAATGGTGAACATCACTATGTTGATCATATCTACTATATGATTCACGCTCGACCTTTTGGTCTCAGTGTTCCGAGGCCACATCTGCATATGCTAGGCTTGTCAAGTTTAACCAGAGTATTTTGCTTGTGCAAAACTGGCTTGCACCCGTTGTATGTGAACGTAGAGCTTATCACACCCGATCATCATGTGGTGTCTCAGCACGAAGAACTGTAGCAACGGTGCATACTCAGGGAGAACACTTGTACCTTGAAATTTAGTGAGAGATCATCTTATAATGCTACCGTCGAACTAAGAAAAATAAGATGCATAAAGATAAACATCACATGCAATCAAAATATGTGACATGATATGGCCATCATCATCTTGTGCCTTTGATCTCCATCTCCAAAGTACCGTCATGATCTTCATCATCACCGGCATGACACCATGATCTCCATCATCTTGATCTCTATCAACGTGTCGTCACATGGTCGTCTCGCCAACTATTGCTTTTGCAACTATTGCTATTGCATAGCGATAAAGTAAAGCAATTGTATGGCGCTTGCATATTATGCAATAAAGAGACAACCATAAGGCTTCTGCCAGTTGCCGATAACTTCGTTAAAAACATGATCATCTCATACAATAAAATTTAGCATCATGTCTTGACCATATCACATCACAACATGCTCTGCAAAAACAAGTTAGACACCCTCTACTTTGTTGTCGCAAGTTTTACGTGGCTGCTACGGGCTGAGCAAGAACCGTTCTTACCTATGCATCAAAAACCACAACGCGGTATAGTGATTGCTTTTTGATCTTCAGAAAGAACCCTTTTCATTGAATCCGATTCAACTAAAGTTGGAGAAATTGACACCCACCAGCCACCTGTGTGCGAAGCACGTCGGTAGAACCAGTCTCATGTAACCGTACGCGTAATGTCGGTCTGAGCCGCTTCATCCAACAATACCACCGAATCAAGAAACAACTAGTGACGGCAAGCAATATGTATATGCCCACACCCACAACTCCTTTCTGTTCTACTCGTGCATATAACATCTACGCATAGACCTGGCTCGGGTGCCACTGTTGGGAAACGTAGTAATTTCAAAAATTTCCTACGCACACGCAAGATCATGGTGATGCATAGCAACGAGACAGGAGAGTGTTGTCCACTTACCCTCGTAGACCGAAAGCGGAAGCGTTATGACAACTTGGTTGATGTAGTCGTACGTCTTCACGATCGACCGATCCTAGTACCGAACGTACGGCATCTCCGCGATCTGCACACGTTCAACTCGGTGATGTCCCACGAACTCATGATCCAGTAGAGTATCGAGGGAGAGCTTCGTCAGCACGACAACGTGATGACGGTGATGATGAAGCTACCGGCACAGGGCTTCGCCTAAGCACTACGATGATATGATCGAGGTGAATTATGGCGGAGGGGGCACCGCACACGGCTAAGAGGTCAATAATCAACTTGTGTGTCTATGGGGTGCCCCCTGGCCACTTATATAAAGGATGGAGGAAGGAGGAGGCCGGCCCTCATAGGGCGCTGCCAAGGTGTGGAGTCCTACTAGGACTCCTTAGTCCTAGTAGGATTCCACCTCCCATATGGAATAGGAAAAAGGGAAGGGAGAAGGAGAAGGAAGGAAGGGGGCGCCCCCTTTCCCTAGTCCAATTCGGACCAGTCCATGGGAAAGGGGTGCGGACACCCTTGAGGCCTTTCTCTCCTTTCTCGTATGGCCCATTAAGGCCCAATACGAATTCCCGTAACTCTCCGGTACTCCGGAAAATACCCGAATCACTCGGAACTTTTCCGATGCCCGAATATAGCCTTCCAATATATCGATCTTTACGTCTCGACCATTTCGAGACTCCTAGTCATGTCCCCGATCTCATCCGGGACTCCGAACAAACTTAGGTCATCAAATCACATAACTCATAATACAAATCATCACAAAACATTAAGCGTGCGAACCCTACGGGTTCGAGAACTATGTAGACATGACCAAGACTCATCTCCGGTCAATAACCAATAGCGGAACCTGGATACTCATATTGGTTCCTATATATTCTATGAAGATCTTTATCGATCAAACCGCATAACAACATACATTGTTCCCTTTGTCATTGATATGTTACTTGCCCGAGATTCGATCGTCGGTATCTCAATACCTAGTTCAATCTCGTTATCGGCAAGTATCTTTACTCGTTTCTTAATGCATCATCCCGCAACTAACTCATTAGTCACATTGCTTGGAAGGCTTACAGTGATGTGCATTACCGAGAGGGCCCAGAGATACCTCTCCGACAATCGGAGTGATAAATCATAATCTCGATCTATGCCAACTCAACAAGTACCATTGGAGACACTTGTAGAGCACCTTTATAATCATCCAGTTATGTTGTGATGTTTGGTAGCACATAAAGTGTTCCTCCGGTATCCGGGAGTTGCATAATCTCATAGTCATAGGAACATGTATAAGTCATGAAGAAAGCAATAACAATATACTAAACGATCAAGTGCTAAGCTAACGGATTGGGTCAAGTCAATCGCATCATTCTCTAATGATGTGATCCCGTTAATCAAATGACAACTCATGTCTATGGCTAGGAAACTTAACCATCTTTGATTCAACGAGCTAGTCAAGTAGAGCCGTACTAGTGACACTATGTTTGTCTATGTATCCACACATGTACTAAGTTTCCGGTTAATACAATTCTAGCATGAATAATAAACATTTATCATGAAATAAGGAAATAAATAATAACTTTATTATTGCCTCTAGGGCATATTTCCTTCAGGGGCGCCCTGGTGGGTTGTGCCCACCCAGGTGCCCCCCTCCAGTGGGTCTTGGCTCCAGAAATTTTCTTTATTTGTATAAATATTCCTCGCAAAGTTTCGTTCCATTCTTAGAACTTTTATTTCTGCACAAAAACAACACCATGGTAGTTTTGCTGAAAACATCGTCAGTCCGGGTTTAGTTTCATTCAAATCATGCAAATTAGAGTCCAAAACAAGAGGAAAATCGTTAGGAAAAGTAGATACGTTGGAGACATATCAAGGGGGCGCGCGCCACCCTCGTGGGCCGGCTTGCCTCCCTCCTATGGCCCATGTGGCCCATATCTTCCCCCCGGGGGGTTCCGGTAACCCCTCGGTACTCCGATACGTACCCGATACATTCCGAAACACTTCTGGTGTACGAATACTATTGTCCAATATATCAATATTTACCTCTCGACTATTTCGAGACTCCTCGTCATGTCCATGATCTCATCTGGGACTGCAGACAATCTTCGGTCACCAAAACACATAACTCATAATACAAAACATCACCAAACGTTAAATGTGCGGACCCGGGTTCGAGAACTATGTAGACATGACCGAGACACCTCTCCGGTCAATAACCAATAGCGGAACCTGGATGCTCATATTGGTTCCTACATATTATATGAAGATCTTTATCGGTCAAACCGTAATGACAACATACGTCATTCCCTTTGTCATTGGTATATTACTTGCCTGAGATTCGATCGTCGGCATCTTCATACGTAGTTCAATCTCGTTACCGGCAAGTCTCTTTACTCGTTCCGTAATGCATCATCCCGTAACTAACTCATTAGTCGCATTGATTGCAAGGCTTATCATGATGTGCATTGCCAAGAGGGCCTAGAGATACCTCTCCGATACTCGGAGTGACAAATCCTAATCTCGATCTATGCCAACTCAACAAACACCTTCGGAGACACCTGTAGAGCATCTTTATAATCACCCAGTTACATTGTGACGTTTGATAGCACACAAGGTATTCCTCCGGTATCCGGGAGTTGCATAATCTCATAGTCAGAGGAATATGTATAAGTCATGAAGAAAGCAATAGCAATAAAACTTAACGATCATTATGCTAAGCTAACGGATGGGTCTTGTCCATCACATCATTCTTCTAATGATGTGATCCCGTTCATCAAATGACAACACATGTCCATGGTTAGGGAACTTAACCATCTTTGATTAACGAGCTAGTCTAGTAGAGGCATACTAGGGACACTATGTTTTGTCTATGTATTCACACATGTATCAAGTTTCTGGTTAATACAATTCTAGCATGAATAATAAACATTTATCATGATATAAAGAAATATAAATAACAACTTTATTATTGCCTCTAGGGCATATTTCCTTCAC
Organism: Triticum urartu; assembly: GCF_003073215.2. NCBI lineage: Eukaryota > Viridiplantae > Streptophyta > Magnoliopsida > Poales > Poaceae > Triticum > Triticum urartu. The sequence goes on along the minus strand of NW_024112501.1, from coordinate 55,917 downwards.
CATGTTCCTTAAAAATATGTCCACATACCGCACACCAGTCAGGTAATCATTCATACTTAACCCTATAAATCTGCCTCTTATTATCCTTGATCATTGAGATATCATTCTTTAAAGGTTTACGAACATTGATCTTGGCCTTATCTCTGTAAAAGTTGCCAGTGAAGCCGTGAGAGATAGGCTCAGCACACACCAGCTCCCCCACTTTGGTCGCCAAGGGCTTCAACAGATGAGCAAATAGATCAGGGATATCGTGGATTTGTATCCATGTCCATAGGGTATCGAGGTTGACTGTTGATGGTTTTGAGATGCCATTGTAGGGGGCAATGACCACAACATCGCCACGGAAGTTCCACGGCCCGAAATCCATGACTCTCTCCCAAACTCCCAAGCAACCAAATTGCAGAGTATACAAATTCTCCTCGAGAGGTCGTGCCTTCACCACTTTGGCCAAGTTCCAAGCTGATCTCATATTTTTATAAAACCAAAACTGGCTATAGGTCTTAGCTGCGTGGACTCTTGCAATGGCCAACCATCGGGTGATCTCTTCCGGCGGCGCCTCCTCTTGCTCGAAGATAACATCATTGAGATCATCCTCCTGAAGATCGAGTTCTTCCATCATCTTCTCCACATCATCCGAGATCGCTTCCGGTCCAGATGCGTTTTAAGACACTGCGATCTGGCCCGCGTGAAGATCTTCAGGCTGGGGGGACCCTAGCTCTGCGGGTTACCACGAGCAGCGAGGCTCGAGGGCCGACGGTGGAGAAACAAGGGGCTCTACGTCGACGCCAGTGCCACCGAGAGAAGAAAAACCCTAGCTAAAGGGGATTTTACTTTTACCATCATAAATGGTATTGTATCGGGGGAATAAAAAAGGGTTCATTTTCTAAATTTTTTTGTCCCGCGCCTCCAAAATCTCAGGACCGCCTGCACACGTGCATCAGCGCTCGCGTGTGAGGAAACCCTTTTTTAGACAAGTGTGAGGAAATAGATGGGTCTTGAGGGAGGAGAGGGTGGGGAAAAGAAAACAGGTGGGTTGGGACGTGTGTCCGATTACAATGGTATAAGCCAGCAAATCAATTTTTTCCAGGCATACTCTATTTTACAGAGCAGAAATGACCAGCCAAGTTTTTTTTGAGGGGGAGAAACGACCAGCCAAGTTTTTTTAGGGGTAAATGACCAGCCAAGTGAGTATTCAGAATCCGAGAGCAACTAGTTAACGAGTGCTCCTTCGGGAGCCTCGCAACGATCAGCGCCACTTGGCACGCTCTCAGCCATTCGCCACGTGTCGCGCTCCCTTTGGATTTTTTTAAGTTTTTCGCACGCGTTTTCGGCTTTTTAAACAGTTTTTTTCGACGTTTTGGTTTATCACTGGTCTTCCTTAGCTTTTCGATCAATTTTTTGTTTTTTTTCATGAAAAAACTTGTTTTTTTCCTTCACGAGAGTCGTGGCCGTGCCTCTCGGAAACGAAAAAAAGACGCGTTTTTTGTTTTTTTTCTCTTTCACGAGAGTCACGGTTTTGCTTCCGCGAGAGGCACGGGTGTGCTTTCACGAGAGTCACGGTCATGCCTCTCGAAAACGAAAAAAAACATGTTTTTTTCCTTTCGCGAGAGTCACGGTTTTGCTTCCGCGAGAGGCACGGTTGTGCTTTAGCGAGAGTCACGGCTGTGCTTCTCGGAAACGGGAAAAAACGCGTTTTCTATTTTTTTCTTTCGCGAGAGTCACACTTTTGCTTCAGCGAGAGGCACGGTTGTGCTTCGCGAGAGTCACGGCCGTGCCTCTCGCAAACGGAAAAAAACACGTTTTCTGTTTTTCTTTCTTTCGCGAGAGTCACGGTTTTGCTTCTGCGAGAGGCACGGTTGTGCTTTCGCGCGAGTCACGGTCATGCCTCCTAGGAAACAAAAAAATGTTTTCTCTTCTTTTTTTTCTTCCGCGAGAGTTACGGTTTTGCTTCCGTGAGAGGCATGGTTGTGATTTCGTAAGAGGCGCTGGCGTGCCTTTTTTGGAAAGGGAAAAAACCCGTGCTTCCGGTTCGGTTATTTCGTCCGGTATTTTTCGTGAGAAAAAAGTTCGTCAAAACCTATCAACATGGGATCTAATTTTGAAGATCTTGACGCGAGGAATCAAACTGTGAAAGCGTTTTTTGGACGCATGGTTTGAGAGATAAAATGTTTTGAATAGACGGATCTACGAAAAAAGAGAAAACTCTCAGATTGTGACAAATGGCACGCTGCATGTGAGTCATTTGTTGCAGCATGAGAAGTTGGAGTGATCTTTGCAACGAGTACTCCTCCTCAACTAGTGATTTCGTGGGAATCCATCAATCCGGATTTTATTACCCGTGTGGTGTACAATGATACAGTGTTTTTTACAGGCGATTTGGGCTGCAAAACGATACAACCAACCAAGCGGCCGTAGGGACACGGGAAGCCCAGTTCAAGCCCATTCGTAAACCCTAAACAGCCAACGCACTCAATTCGTTCGGGCAAGCCCTAAAAAGAAAAGAAAAAACGTTCGGGCAGCAAACTGGACAGAGTATTCGCGGGCGACCGCACGAGCGCGCCGCCGCCGCCGCCGCGAGTCTTCTCTGCCGCCGCCGCCCGTCAGCCGTCGCCAGCGAGGTAAATCCTTCCCTTCCTAATCCCTGCTCTTCTCCGGTGGTCCTCCCGCACTTGCTTGCTTGCTTCTGGTGCCGTAATGCGTGCGTGCTGGTCGTGTGCTTGTCGCCGCTTGCGTGCGTGCTTGCTGTGTCTGTGTGCGTGCTCCTTGTGTACTTGTGTGCGTGCTTGTTGGCTGCTGCTGGGCGTTGGCCAGTGCCTTGTGCAAGTACCACGAGGATTGAGTAGATTGATGACCATTCAGTCATCGAGGATTGAGTAAATTGACGATCATCCAGTCACCGAGGAGATGGGGACTTGATGAAAAGAGGCATGGATGCAACAAATAGGGTAGTATTTTGATATAGTCTCACACATATAATTCATTGTCTTCATAACATGGCATTTTATTAATTATTTATATATACTCGCCGAATTGTAGTTTTTAGAAATCACTGTATCCCATGTCCCCATATCCGCATCGGTGTTTCGTAGCAAAAAACAGTTGAAGTATCTTGCATTTGATAGACCATCTTATGGTTTTATCCCAGTTTGTTCATTTCATACAAGAGAGCTCTCTGATTCAGTGAACGAACCGTGTGTATGTGAGTATGTGAATGCTGGAACTACCAAAAATTCATGAAAATTTGGATGAAATAAGCTAGTTTTTTGTCTGTGGGTGCACAATCTAAGGGGTTTAGTGTCCACTCTGTATTTTCATTCAACGTAATCTGCAATCCGGAACAATGAACAAACACATTGACCTTTGTCTTGAAGTGTGTCTGTGTGCACATTTATCTTTTTGCTTACATCGTAAAAATATAATGAAATAAACTCTGAATTCAACATTTGCTAATGACAAGAACCGATTTTGTAGTTTTTAATATTGTAGATTAAACTTTAGTTATGCTCAGTCGTTCAGTGCCTGATTTCCTATTCTGTGGTTCACAGGTTCTTGGAGTATCTTAGGTGTCGTCAATATGGCATCTCATGCTGAAATGACAGCAAGCAATATGCTACGTCTTCAAGGCTTTCCTAGTAATATGGTATGCACCTAGTTCTAGTTGAACTATCAACTAAATATGCTTCTCTTTTCGGCATGTAACCATTATCATGCGCTTCTCTTTTTGTACCAGGGAAAACAAAGGAGTAGTTTTATATCCACAAGACACCCACCTTCGAGAAGGTCACGAGTGGTTCGACATTGCCTGAACCTACGTCATCTTTGCCGTTTACCTAATCAAAGGGCTATTGTTCCAAATATCCGACCAATGCCTGCTCTCACTGCTGCAGTATCCAGCGGAGTTAATAGTCCATTGATAGAGGCATCTGGTGATGACATGGGATTAGTTTCAAGGATTATTCACTTTTATCGCAAACCATTTCTTCAAGAGAGTGAGGCCAAGGAGTTACTCAGGAAAGTGCAGGCAAAGGTTTCTTCTAATATTATTGATATAAAGACTGAGCAATGCTTCAATGTTGAGTTGGAGGATGCACTAGGTTCTACAAAGCTCGCAACACTTCAGTGGCTCCTAGCAGAAACTTATGAACCTGACAACCTACAAACAGGGAGCTTTCTGGAGGAGGAAGTTTCTAGGAGCTCTTATTGCTTCCTTGTTGAGGTTGGTCCCCGGATGACATTTTCGACAGCTTTCTCAACCAATGCTGTCTCGATTTGTAAAGCTCTATCATTAATGGAAGTAACTCGCCTGGAGAGGTCTAGAAGATATCTTTTGTGCCTTCAGCCTGGTAGTGACCCACTTGATGAAAGCCAACTCAACAGCTTTGCTGCTTTGATTCATGACAGGATGACAGAATGTGTTTATCCTAGCAAGCTCACATCATTTCGGTCGGATGTAGTTCCAGAACCTGTCAGTGTTATACCAGTCATGGAAAGGGGAAGGGAAGCACTGGAGGAAATAAATCTTAAAATGGGTCTGGCTTTTGATGAACAAGATATCAAGTACTACACTCACCTATTCAGAGATGACATCAAACGCAATCCAACTACCGTGGAACTTTTTGACATAGCGCAATCAAACAGTGAGCACAGCAGACATTGGTTTTTTAATGGAAAGCTTGAGATAGATGGAGAGACCATGCCAAGTACTCTGTTTCAGTTAGTAAAGAGCCCCTTGAAGGCTAACCCTAATAACTCTATTATTGGGTTCAAGGATAACTCGAGTGCAATAAAAGGGACTCTTGTAAATCACCTACGCCCAGCACTACCAGGTTCCACTTCACCGCTAACCCTGATGATGCGTGAACTAGGCATTCTGTTCACAGCAGAAACCCATAATTTTCCATGTGCCGTGGCACCCTACCCAGGAGCTGAAACAGGTGCAGGTGGCCGCATAAGGGACACACATGCCACTGGAAAGGGCTCATTTGTTGTTGCTTCAACTGCTGGTTATTGTGTTGGAAACCTTCAAATTGAAGAATCATATGCACCTTGGGAGGATTCATCTTTTGCATACCCATCAAACTTAGCTCCTCCATTGCAGATTCTTATTGATGCTAGCGACGGTGCTTCTGACTATGGGAACAAGTTTGGCGAGCCTTTAATTCAGGGATTTACAAGAAATTTTGGTTCTAGGTTGCCAAACGGGGAGCGTCGTGAATGGCTGAAGCCTATAATGTTCAGTGGGGCAATTGGGCAGATTGACCATGCACACATATCGAAAGGGGATCCAGAAATCGGCATGCTAGTTGTGAAGATTGGTGGTCCAGCATACAGAATTGGTATGGGTGGTGGTGCTGCCTCAAGTATGGTTAGTGGACAGAATGATGCAGAGCTCGATTTTAACGCAGTGCAGCGGGGAGATGCTGAGATGGCACAAAAGTTATATCGCGTGATCAGGGCATGTGTGGAAATGGGAGAGAAGAATCCAATCATCAGCATTCATGATCAGGGAGCTGGAGGAAACTGCAATGTCGTGAAAGAAATAATCTATCCTAAGGGTGCTGAAATTGATATCCGCTCAATTGTTGTTGGTGATCACACATTGTCTGTGTTGGAGATCTGGGGTGCTGAATACCAGGAACAAGATGCATTATTGGTGAAGCCTGAGAGCAGAAACCTGTTGCAATCACTTTGTGATAGAGAGAGAGTTTCAATGGCTGTCCTTGGTGAAATTGATGGTAGTGGAAAGATTGTTTTAATTGACAGTGCTGCTGTGGAGCATGCAATGTTGAGTGGCCTTCCTCCTCCACCGCCTGCTGTTGATCTTGAGCTTGAAAAGGTTTTAGGAGATATGCCTCAGAAGACCTTTGATTTCAAGCGAGTTCCTCGATCGAGTGAACCCTTAGACATAGCACCCGAGATTACACTGATGGATGTTCTTAAGCGAGTATTGAAGCTTCCCTCAGTATGTTCAAAGCGTTTCTTGACCACTAAGGTTGACAGATGTGTGACAGGTCTTGTGGCACAACAGCAGACGGTTGGCCCACTGCAACTACCACTTGCTGATGTTGCTGTAGTCGCACAGACATACACAGATCTTACTGGCGGTGCTTGTGCCATTGGAGAACAACCAATAAAGGGTTTACTTAATCCTGAGGCTATGGCAAGGCTTGCTGTTGGGGAGGCATTGACCAATCTGGTTTGGGCTAAAGTTACATCTCTTGCTGACGTCAAAGCAAGTGGCAATTGGATGTACGCTGCAAAGATTGATGGAGAGGGAGCAGATATGTATGATGCTGCTGTCGCAATGGCTGACTGCATGATTCAACTTGGTATTGCAATTGATGGAGGAAAGGATAGTCTTTCTATGGCAGCTCAATGTGATGGCGAGCTAGTCAAAGCTCCAGGAAATCTTGTTATCAGTGCTTATGTGACATGTCCTGATATAACCTTAACGGTTACTCCAGATCTAAAGCTTGTGAAGGACGGGGTTCTGTTGCATGTTGACCTGGCTAAAGGAAAGCGACGACTTGGTTGTTCTGCTCTCGCACAAGCGTTTGATCAAATTGGAAATGACTGCCCAGACATAGAAGATGTCCCTTACTTGAAAAAGGTCTTTGAGGTTGTTCAAGAATTGCTCAGCGAACGCCTGATTTCTGCTGGTCATGACATTAGTGATGGTGGGCTTATTGTCACCATTCTTGAGATGGCATTTGCTGGGAACTGTGGTGTTAACCTCAACATGGAATTAAAAGATAATGACCTTCTTCAAACACTTTTTGCGGAGGAGCTTGGTCTTGTAGTTGAAGTGCATTTGGATGACCTTGATGTAGTGAAGCAAAAACTTCATGCAGCAGGGGTTTCTGCTAATGTGATAGGAAAAGTAACTGCAGCACCAGAAATAGAGCTGTGTGTTGATGGTGAGGTGCGTTTGAAAGAAAGAACTTCAGATCTCAGAGATTTGTGGGAGGAAACAAGCTTTCAGCTTGAGGAGCTACAGCGGCTGAAATCTTGTGTCAAGCTTGAGAAAGAAGGCCTAAAAAGCCGAACATCGCCCTCATGGCATTTGTCTTTTACGCCCAAATTCACGGACAAGAAACTACTGTCTGCATCCTCGAAACCGAAGGTTGCCATCATTCGGGAAGAAGGGAGCAACAGTGATAGGGAAATGTCTGCTGCATTCCATGCTGCTGGTTTTGAACCGTGGGATATCACAATGTCGGATCTCTTGAACCAAAAGGCTTCTCTAACGGAATTCCGTGGGATTGCATTTGTTGGTGGATTTAGCTATGCAGATGTTCTTGACTCAGCAAAAGGTTGGGCTGCATCTATCAGGTTCAACCAGCCCCTCATACAGCAGTTCCAGGAGTTCTACAATAGGCCAGACACATTCAGCCTTGGGGTGTGCAATGGGTGTCAGCTCATGGCTCTTCTTGGTTGGGTACCAGGACCTGATATTGGAGGCTCGCTTGGTGCAGGTGGAGACATGTCCCAGCCAAGGTTCACTCACAATGAATCTGGCCGTTTTGAATGTCGGTTTATCAGTGTGGCCATAGGGGATTCTCCTTCTATAATGTTCAAAGGTATGGAAGGCTCTACTTTGGGCATTTGGAGTGCTCATGGTGAAGGGAGAGCCTTCTTCCCAGATGAAAATGTCTTGTCTGATGTTGTCAATTCAAATCTGGCCCCTCTGAGGTACTGCGATGATGCTAATAATGTCACAGAGGTTTATCCTTTCAACCCTAATGGCTCTCCGCTTGGTATTGCGGCCCTTTGCTCCCCTAATGGAAGACACCTTGCTCTGATGCCACACCCGGAGCGTTCCTTTATGATGTGGCAGTACCCATGGTATCCCAAGGAGTGGCAGGTTGAGAAGGGTGGTCCCAGTCCTTGGTTGCGCATGTTCCAGAATGCAAGAGAGTGGTGTTCATAGAGAAGGTAAATCAGACTCCTGAAACATTTTCACCTTTTTTTTGGCTCCCTGTAGTTTTTTTTTTACTTTTGGTTCCCTATATAGTTAAGATCTCTGACTAGCCCGTTAACTGAACACAGTTTGTTGCTCTCGTCTACATCTGAACCGCTCATTCTGTAAAGAGAGAAGTGCATTTTTCAACCCCGAACTCTTGCCCTAGTCTAATTTACAACCCCGAACTTCAATACCATCTAAATTACAACCCTCAACTCTCAAAACCGGTCAGAATTCAACCCTCCCCTCCTTGTTCACCGGTTTTGACTAGGGGTGACCAGTTTTGACCAGTCAACAGGTCCAATCAGCATGCCACGTCGGAAAAAAATTCAAAATTTCAAGAAAAATATAAATAAAAATCTGTAAGATCGAGAAAAAATCAGGAAAAAAACCAAATTTCCGAAAAAAAGTTTGCGAAAAAAATTCGGAAACTTTTTCCGTGATTTTCGGGGAAAAAAATTTCAAAAATTGAACTTTTTTGGAAATTACTTTTTCTAGATTTTTTTTCTATTTTACAGTTTTTATATAATTTTCTTGGGAATTTGAATTTTTTTTCCCTTGGATTTTTTTATTTTAAGTATTTTTTGGTTTTTCATGGAAATATCGATATTTTTGTTTTTCAGAAATTCGATTTTATTTATTTTCCCTGATTTTTTCCTGGAAATTTGATTTTTTTATTTCTTTTCCTGGATTTTTTTATTTTACAGCTTTTTAAAAATAATGCTGATGTGCCATGCTGATGGGACCCATTGACCGGTCAAAACCGGTCAACAAAGAGGGGAGGGTTGAATCCTAGCCGGTTTTGAGAGTTAGGGGTTGTAATTTAGACGGTATTGGAGTTCGGGGTTGTAAATTAGACCAGGACAAGAGTTCGGGGTTGAAATATGCACTTCTCTGTTATGTAAATAGCATTCTTGTTGTTTTATGTTTCTGCTAACTCTCCTCTTAGCTTGATCTTTATTGTAGTACTGTGTTAGCTTGAACACCGCTTTGTGCTTGAATTTTGTTATTTAATGCAGTGATAATTATTAGGCATCCAGTGTCTCTCATGTTCTATCCCAGTGCTTCACTGCAATAGAAAGAATCAAAAACATAGTGCTAGGGATTGTATTTTGTTGTTCTGTTCATGAGGTCTCGTACAATACTGCCATGAAACAACTACTTGCTTACCCTTCCTTTCCTGGAACTTACAGGGACTAAATTGGTGGCTCGTATGTCTGCTTAGAGCTTGGGCATTCTGCTGTCGAACTGAACATGATGTGGCCATGGATCAACTCAATACCATGTCTGAAATTATCGCGTTGGAAGAACTCAAGCGACTGACAGCAGCTCTCAGTTCTTGAATATTTCTGCTACTTATTCTCAATGGACAGTGCCTGTATAGGTGCTGCGTGCGAGCATAGTTATGTCTCGCTAGCTGAATTGAGCTATATGCTTCTTCTGCAATTATTCACCTATATCCAGTGATACTATGCTCTAGCTGTCCGGCAACATAAATAATATCCTGTCAGCTTTCTTTCTGCTAAGCATATTATCCATTTTGTAGTTACACAGGAATGTACCATGTCGCCCGTTACATATTCGGGATTGTATTTTCAGTTTGGCGTAACCTCAAGAGGGTAATAACACTTAGACAGGGTGGACAGCAGATTTTTTTTTTTACAGCAGATAGAACTCCTGGATTCATGGAATTGAGGAAGAAGGTCTTAAACAAGCTACAATATGGCTGGTTCCAGACTCGTATCATTTGATTTTATGAACACCCATCAAGACAGACATTGACAACCTAGCTGCTATCTTACAAGGCTTTGGTGACGTGACGAGCCTCTGCAACAACTTCCAAAAAAGCTTGGTCGTGCCAATCCGTTGCAACCATCTTGACCTCGAGCACATCCTCCGGAATATGCCGATGATCCGCCCTTCCTTCTTGGTGAAATACCTAGACTTACCTCTTTAGGTTTGGCAGCTAAAGACGATGGATTTCCAATATCTGGTCGGCAAGGCGGCCGGATAATTAATCACTTGGGATGGGCAAAACATCATTGCTATCGGACGCACAACTCTCGTCAAGTCGGTCATCTCCTCTCAAGCGGTCTTCTCTATCACGCCTCTCATAGTGCCGCCGGGCATTCTAGATACACTTAATAAGATTGAGAGGGCCTTCTTTTGGTCGGGTGCGGAAAAGACCACGGGAGCCAAATGCAAGGTCAATTGGAATTTGGTGTGCAGACCAAAAGATTACGGTGGTCTTGGGGTGCTCAATACCGACAAGTTTGCACGGGCGTTGCGGCTTCGTTGGCTATGGTAGGAAGGGAGGGAGCCCCGTAGACTATGGGTGGGCTCTGGCAACCCCTGCACTGAAGAGGACCTCCAGTTCTTCTATGCATCTACGACTATCACTGTCGGTGACGGCGTCAAACACCTTTCTGGGACTCCCTTTGGCTCCTGGGGCGCAAGCCCAAGGACATTGCATCGCTAATCTATGAGGGCTTGGCGAGGAAGAATTGGAAGGCGCGTGAGGCTTTGAATGGGAACGATTGGATCCTCAAAATCAAGCATGACACCGCCATCTCCGTCAACCACATTTCCGAGTTCTTTAACCTTTGGATGCTTGTGCATGACTTCCACCTTGATGAGCAAACCGAAGACGATATCATTTGGAAGCATGCGAACGATGGGGTATACACGGCGAGCACTGCCTACAAAGCTCAATTTCTCGGCCTGACCTTGTCCCCCTGAAGCGCATGGACGCATGGTCTGGAAGGCTTGGGCACCTTCAAAGGTCAAATTCTTTACTTGGTTGGCTCCACAAGATAGGGTTTGGACCGCCGATCGCTTGGAGAAGCGTGGTTGGCCAAACTGTGGCCCTTGCCCGCTTTGCAAAAGGGAACAAGAACACAAGGATACACCTCTTCGTCAAGTGTCGCTGCACGCTTAGACTCTGGAGATCAATCATTGAGAAGCTTGGGCTCGCGCACATGGACACCTCCGAATGGCAGTTAGATGAAACCGTCATTGAGTGGTGGCAGAAAGGAACCGACGACAGCAACCCTCACCGCCATGCAATGGCTTCCCTTACCATGTTCGTTTCTTGGACCATTTGGAATGAGAGAAACATCCGAGTACTCCGTCGGAAAAGTGCGCCACCGCCGGTCCTCCTAACCAACATTTTAGAAGACGCTAAACTTTGGGTTACTGTCGGCGCAAGGAAACTAGGGAACATCATATTATATGAGTAATTGTCATGCCGTGATTTGTGAGTGCGTTGTAAAACTCTACTCTCCCTTATTTAATTGAAGAGGCAAATCTTTTACATTCGTTTCAACTTTCAAGATAAAAAATCTAGCGAGCGCTCACGAGTGATTACGAGCTTCAAATGAACATAATCGAGCATAGTTTTTTTGCCTCGTTGAGTTTACCGAGTTTAGTGGTCACAAGCTTAACGAGCCAAGCAACTCATTAATTCATCTGTAAGAATGCTTCTTGAAATGGAAGAAAACAATTGAACATCAGAATTTTAGAATATGGCCCTGTTTGGTTGGGATTTTTTTTCATGGCTTCCACTGCTGAAAAGCCGACCAAATGAGCAGATTCCCAAACATGCTTGTCACGAATCCATTGAAAATAACTTGAACTAGGGACTTACAGAAACATCAGTAGTTCGGCGTGTGTGCTACAGCAGTCAAAACTGAAAAGAAATTATTGTTCTAAAATGGCCATTTTTCTAAAACAGTTTACAGATCAGTGTTTATGATGAATTAGCACATAATAATTTACCAGGGCTTTAGGGCATTACAGATAGCACATAAATAATTTACCAGGGCTTCAGGGCATTACAGATAATTCTTATACTAGTAAGTAAACAAATTGTTCTAGCACTCACTGAAACTCTTCTAAAAAAAGAAGCAGTATTTTTGTCAATTATCGTTTGGGCTGAGATTTTCGTCTGGGACGTTGGCGGCAAAGAGCAAAATACGGTCGCGCCTCGTCGGAGTCCATTTTCGTTTCATCTGCTTCTCCACGATCCGGCTGACTCCTCTTCGACCAATCAGAGCACGCGAAACCACCTCCCACGGATCACCCCCTCGACACCAGATCGCAACCGTCCACGCACGACGCATCCAACGGTCCACGCCCCACCATCCCTCCCGAAAAACTAAAACCAACGCGCGGCTCCCCGCTCCAATCCCCCGCCCGCTCGGCGCTCCCCTCCTTCCCTATTTAACGCCGCCCATTCCCCTTCTTCCTCCTCACTCCAATCCCCCAACCCTCCCAGCGCTCCCCCCTCCTCAACAACCTCCCGGCGCATCTCCGCTCCATGGCCCGCACCAAGCAGACGGCGAGGAAGTCCACCGGCGGCAAGGCGCCGAGGAAGCAGCTGGCCACCAAGGCGGCCCGCAAGTCCGCCCCGGCCACCGGCGGCGTCAAGAAGCCCCACCGCTTCCGCCCCGGCACCGTCGCGCTCCGGGAGATCCGCAAGTACCAGAAGAGCACCGAGCTGCTCATCCGCAAGCTCCCCTTCCAGCGCCTGGTGAGGGAGATCGCCCAGGACTTCAAGACCGACCTCCGCTTCCAGTCCTCCGCCGTCTCCGCCCTGCAGGAGGCCGCCGAGTCCTACCTGGTGGGGCTCTTCGAGGACACCAACCTCTGCGCCATCCACGCCAAGCGCGTCACCATCATGCCCAAGGACATCCAGCTCGCCCGCCGCATCCGTGGAGAGAGGGCCTAGGCTGCAGTCTGCAATCCATGCGTCGTCTGTTAGATCCCTGTTAGCCTGAGTTCGTCGGTGGAAGTGTGTGTGTGCTAGCAGTAGGGTTTCAGACTGTGCCCGTGTTGTTCTTGTCATGGTAGATGTGGTATGCCTAATGTGATGGTACCATCTTGTTGCCATTAGCAATGGAAATGAAAAATGTTTCTCATTCATCTGTGTTTGAATGCCTGTTCCCAACTTGCCAAATTTCTTGCCTGTTTTGCTCTGAATCTGAGCTTGAATTATCGTTCGACTGTCATCTGGCTAGCTGTCTCTGAACCCGAACGAACGAGCAGTTGAGATTGCTTGTCTGATAGTGTGCTCGTCTTCAGTTCCGTCCAGTGCCGGTATGTTTGATGTTCAGTGCACATATTCTGTTGAAACCATCCCTACTTTGCCTAGTTATGTTGCAATCACGCAACAAGTTACTTGGTGTCTTGTCTTCAGATTTTACAGGTTCAGAAAATGCTGCAGGCTTCCACACTGTTCCCGCAATATTATTGGTTGCATCACCCACAATTCCTAAATAACACACCAAAACATCGAGCAAGCGCTGGCCACTATTGGTCAGAATCTCATGCCGTTCCTGGTTCTTGGACATTGCTTGGATAGTATCCTGAATATGTGAAATGACCTGCCAGTTTTAGCTACTGTGTTCTTAATTGCTTCGATTTTGTACCTTATAATAGTACTAGTACTGTGTCAAAATTCTTCGAAATAACCATTCCGGTTGGTTGCCTCTGAACCTGAATGAACAGATGTAATACGCTCGTTCAGTTCAGTTCTGTGTAGTACACATAAACATCGCTTTCCTGATGATAACATCGGTGCTGAAAGTGTCTCAACCCTGCTTCTGTGCTGTATAGTCTCAAAACTACAAACACAGTTACAATACAGGTTACAAGGATGCCTCCAACTACAGTTTTTCTTGATTAAATGTTTATCATGAGGCACACCGCTACTTCTTAAGAGAATAACTGCTCCCACAGTAATACCAACGCCAATTTCTTGGTACCTATTCTCCAATCGCACACACTTAACGCGAAACACGGTTCATTCTGGGCAGTTTACAACAGTGCTGCTGTGGGGTCCGAATGTTTTCTGGTGGTAGGCTGATGTTAGAACAGTCAAGCATCTCGGAATTTAATTTTGTAGGAAGAGAGGCAGTATTATGTTTATGAACTGTACAGTTCATTTTAAATTATGAAATTTATTACTGATGCACGATGCAAGTCTCTATGACGGGAGAAGATTTGTAATGGCACTCTGTCGTGTGGCTCAAAATGAATGCAGAGCTTCTAGGACCAATTACCTGATCGCTAAGTTATTATATGTAATATTGTAAAGTGTTATTTGAATCCTTGAATTTGAAAAAAGTGAACTCCAGTAAGTGATGAAAAATGAGAATAGCAGTGATGCATTGCGTTCGAGCCAGTTTCTTGTAGATTATCTTCAGATCTCCAAAATAGTTCGGATGAAGGAATAAGAATCTGTCATTGGATGGGGACATGCTACAGCAACGCAGCAAGTATATCAAGTTGAATTGATATTCACAGTGAATTAGTGACTTATCTTGTTTTTGGGTTTGGTATACACCCATAAAAAAGTCAGTTCCTTGCAGACTAACCGAAGACAACCATTCTCATTTCGATAGAGAAAATCCCACAGACCCATAAAAATATTTTCAATACATTCTGCCTTTGATACCTACGGGTTTAATCTGAACACGACACGGCAGTTCTGGACCCGGCCCCGCCCACAGCCCAAAAATTTCGGGCTGCCGCCACAGCTCTGACCCAGCCCGCCAATCCACCGGTCCAAGCTTTCGGCCACGTCACCAGTCCGCGGCATCCCTCACCCGGATCGCCATCTCGACCGTCCACTCCATCCGCATCCAACGGCAGGCAGACGCCTCCTCCACCCTCTCGTCCCCGTTAAAACGCCCCTCGCCCCTCCACGCAAATCACATCACCAGGCACCAGCAGCCACCACCGTTCCTCCGATTCCACCACATCCGCTCGCAGCTCGAGATCGTGAGCCATGTCCGGGCGCGGCAAGGGAGGCAAGGGGCTGGGCAAGGGCGGCGCCAAGCGCCACCGGAAGGTGCTGCGCGACAACATCCAGGGCATCACCAAGCCGGCGATCCGGCGGCTGGCGCGGAGGGGCGGCGTGAAGCGCATCTCGGGGCTCATCTACGAGGAGACCCGCGGCGTGCTCAAGATCTTCCTCGAGAACGTCATCCGCGACGCCGTCACCTACACCGAGCATGCCCGCCGCAAGACCGTCACCGCCATGGACGTCGTCTACGCGCTCAAGCGCCAGGGCCGCACCCTCTACGGATTCGGCGGCTAGGTTCTTTGCCGCCGCCTGCAGATTCCAAAATCTTGATGGAACCCCGACTTGTTTAGCTCGCTGTTTACTCTGGCTCTGTAGTTCGAACTGAATCGTGGAACAAAGTTATTTCATATCTGTTGTTGGAAATGAAACCTGTCTTTGTGCAAATGCCGTCTTTCTGATTTTTATCTCTCTGTTGGGTACGATATTGAGGTGGCGATGAGTTGATTTGCCATAATTTTACCGGTATGAATCGTACCGTATTTGTTTGCAGGCTAATGTGTAATCTGAAAAAAACGCCACAGGGACTGAACACTTGTGTATCTCAATTCAGGAACATCATTTGCTTTGTTTCTGCTATTTGATCTGATGCATTTATACTGGACACCACTGATGTTACTTCTGTGGTGCAATGTGTTTAATGGACTGGGATTAGTCTGCATTTCATACTTTGAGTTCTAGATTCAGTCGCTATCCTTGACCAGAGGTCTGGGTGTACACATTTGCTCTGACTTGTAATGTGAAACTAGCCCACAGTGACCAATTCATGATGTAGCTCGTGCTAACTGCTAGTATAAGTTAATCAGGATCATCATTTGTGCCACAATAACCTTTTAATTGCTTGAATTGTGCTTCCAACTGCGGATTTGCAAATACAGATACACGATGCCCTCTTGGCAGTGACAGCAACTTCATCCTTCAGTTGAATTGATCAAGAGGTGCAATGATGTATTGGATCTGCTATGAATTATATTCAGATATCCAAAGCAGCTCCGATAAATGAATACTAATCTCTCCTGGGAAGACATGCTACGGGATACAACCATCATTCCGTCAGAACGACAATGGAACAAGCATACCAAGTTAGATGGATACTGGTATTCACGGCATATTAGCGGTCATTCTTGTCGTTTGGCTTTGAAGTATACTTATATAGTATGAAAGATGTCTGCTCATTAGAAAATAAACCAATATTTTTTTATAGATTATGCTCAATAGGCAGATTACAGTCTTCTCTATTTGATGCCAACAGCTTTGTCACAACCCCACCTGACAAACTTCAGGAACGCCTTTATGAAACTGAACGCCTGATACAAGGATTAGACTAACACACACTCCGAAGACACAAACACACAGGAACTTTAAACAACAAAAGACTTACATTTTGTACTATTAACACAAGCAAAATTTGGCACTCCCGTTAAAAATATACATGTACACCGATGTATAGAACAGAAATGAAAAATCGCTATCAAGTATGGGCAGCGAGGTGACTAAAGCAGCACAGAGATGGCAAGTTCCCCTGAAAAGCTCCGAGCAGCATCAAGCTGTTGGTGCTGCATTTACCGACTCACAGCATCCCAGTCCGGCACAGATTAGAGCAACCATGCTTTTCAAGGCACATGATACAGCAGTTCAGGTTGCTGTCATGGAGCGAAGGGAATACCAGAGTCGTCGGATGAGAACACGATTGCTCTGCCGCAAGTGCAGTGGCTGTAATTCCCAACAGTGGCAATATCGGTAACGCTTATGAGGGCTCTATCGGATTATTCTTGATACAATGGGGAAGCACGACCCGCGTGCTACAGGCGCGTGCATCGGGTCGGCTGGCTTGCGCTTGAGGGAGTCAGTTTTAGAGCTGCCAGTTATAGAAAATATGACAAGTTGTTTTCAGCTATGACATCAGAGTGCCTTTTTTCTGATTTTCATACTTATGGCAATGAGTTGTGCAGATTGATAATGGTCAAAATATAATAGGCTAAATCTGTTATCACTAAATAAGTAGATTTATGTGTTCCATTGTGCACAACATAATATTTAGAGTAATATGCATGGAACAACGTCTATACGTACTCGGTCAACCAGTAGTCTGCACTAGAAGCTCTGAAAAAAGTATGTGAGCAAACTTAAGTAGTAACCTTATATTTGTATCCATATCACGAAGCAGGCTTTCACCCCTTTATAGATAAGGGCATAAACAACCAAACCGATACAGTGTCACATGATACAAGGCATTGAGGAAATCCTCAAAAGCTGATCTAAAAGATATATGATCTTTTTCTCGAACTTGTAAATGATCTTAGCTACCTCCAGTTTCAGAATGGTCACATATTGCTATTACTGGGAATGCTTTTGCTCTTGCAGGTTCAACTTACTCTCCACTTCTGTTTTGCATGGAATTGACTCGCCTCTTGATAAATTTCTAGTATTCTGAATTTCTCTTCCTGTTGCCACAGAAATATTTTTTTTCTTTGGCAAATCAGTGTAGAAATCCATGGTTTCTATGTAGCAATAGGCATGCATTGGTCTCTGTTTTCGAGCTGATTCTTCCATTTCTTTCTTGCTGGGCTTGGATAACTGAGTATTCTAATATGAAATTCTTCTGACTTTGTATGTAGCTCACTTGCATGGGAGGTTTATTCCAGCACGCGTTGAACATGAAGTATATCACATACGGTGGGTGATGATGTCTCATAACAAAAAGTAAGCCACATGAACTTAGTAACTCAGAATTTACCATTCCGTGATGAATAAATTCTGATTGGTATATGCTAGACTTCTAATTTTGTTAATAATAAGCTTCATTTTTATCTGGAGCAAAAACATCGATTCACGTTGCTACCTACATGGCTACATGTCATGTTGAATGCTTAAAAGAATTCTGAAAAGAGCAACATGTATCGATTGGTTTCAGAAAAATTGACGATGAATTGTGTTTTCTAAAAAGGCATCCATGTATATGGATAGGGAATTGGTAATCTTGGATTGACATGCCATGTAAGACTTAATTTTCCTGGCACATACATGAAACTTTATCAGCTAATAAAGAAAATTTGTTTGTTGTCATTTGGTAAGCATAAGAGTTCATTATTTTGGTGTGCAAATAAAATTAACCTAGATATATCACCTCTACTGGGTATCTTATTTTAACCTTATTGTTTTACTACAGAACGGCCCGTGCGTTGCAACGGGAGAAAAAAAAACCATAATCTCCAATGGCCATGACCATATTTTCCTGCATCACCGAGATACACTACCACTCTCATTTTCGTGAATTCGTGAACAATTTTTGAAAATCATAAACATTTTTTTAAACTCCTGAACATATCTGAAAACATGAACATTTTCTACATTCAGGGAAAAATTGAATTCATGAACATTGTGTACTATTCACAAATATTTTAATTTTTTTTGAACATTTTCCAAAACATTGTCCTTGAATAGGCGAACATTTCTAGAATCGGCGACCATTTTTGGAAATTGGTGGAACAATTTTTTAAATAATTCACGAACATTTTTTTTATCTAATGAACATTTTTTGAAATGCATGGTCATTGTTTGAACCAGTGAACATTTTATGAATCAATAAACCATTTTGTAAGTCACGAACAACTTTTGAATTTTTAGGATATTCTCAGTTTTTAGGATATTTTCAGACGAGGCAACACATCCGTCATGGCAAGAACAAACACTAGCACGCATACATTTCCAACGCTGGACAAAGGCTAAGATGTCCTTGGGAATGATGGTGACGCGCTTGGCATGGATGGCGCAGAGGTTGGTGTCCTCGAACAGCCCCAACAGATATGCCTCGGCGGCCTCCTGCAGCGCGGAGACGGCGGAGCTCTGGAAGTGGAGGTCGGCCTTGAAGTCCTGGGCGATCTCCCGGACGAGACGCTGGAAGGGGGGGTTGGGTATGAGCAACTCGGTGATCTGCCAAAGTCGACGGTGCTAGGGTGGAAGCGGCAGGGCTTCTTGACGTTGCCGGTGGCCGGGGCGCACCGCCTTAGCCTGCGATGAAAATGGATCACTGATCGAATTAATGGTTTTTAAAAATAAAATAGTTTAGAAATTGAATTTAGTAATTAATGAGATGATGTCACCATGTTGTGGGAGATTTGGCTTCATGCATGCACGTGCTCTCTTCACAAGAGGTAGATGGCATTAAAAGTTGGTACTACCCAAGGACATATCCATGGACTTTTTTCATCCATCAATCAATGATCGACAAGTCTTTTCGGTCAGTCAATGCATACATGTGCTCTTTTCATAAGGGAAAAATCATACGAGAAGGCATACTATGCTTCATAGATTTTTCTCATCACGTCAATGCATGAAGACTAAGCAATCTATTTTGACTTTTTATTGGTTTGCCAATTATTGTACTATAGAGGCATTAATGACGAATGGCCTCGTCTGTCAACGGATAAAATTTAAACAACCACTCTTTACTTACTCTTTTTTTAAAAGAGAAGTTGTTGCTAAAGCTACACTATTTACTTATCCTTGGTATGTAAGTTTGACACCGGTGATAGACTACTTTTGAAACTGGATCATTTCATGTTAAACTCGTAATCGTGATTACAGGAGGAGATGATTTATGTGAGCCATATTCGGCAGTTAACGTGTACATAATAACATAGGGGAGTCATGCACCACACGACTTCGTCGCTGCAGGACCCGTTGCAGGCATGAGACACAAGGCACTGCATAATGCAAATGGTGCCTTGCATGGTGAGGGCCCTTGTGCTAGTTATATATTAGTGATACTAATATCCAGCATTAACCCCTCGCAAAAAAATCCAACATTAACCACTAATCTTGCTTAGTCTTTGGTGACTTGGTCTATTCTTCTTCTAGTTGTGTGCTGCAGGAAGAAAGGGAAAAGGGTGGATGAAAAAAGCAGCTAGTGCAAATGCAACAAAGATAAAAGGGTGGATGTGGGATCTGTTATTCGAGGCGAAACTTAGTACGCGTACCCTAACCGTTTTCCTCCTCCTCACAACGTCTCCCATGCGGCCAGGGTTTCTCCGCCTCTCACTGGCGCCAATGCTGGTCTGTCTTGTTTATTATTGAAAGGATCGATATGGTTGACTAGAGGGGGGGGGGGGTGAATAGGCAACTACCAATTTTTAGCTTTTCTTTACCAAATTAAAGTTTGCATCAAAGTAGGTTGTCTAGATGTGCAACTAGGTGAGCAACCTATATGATGCAATAACAACAAGCATACAAGCAAGCAAGGGGAGAAACATTAAAGAGCTTGCACAAGTAAAGGTAAGAGATAACCAAGAGTGGATCCGGTGAAGACGAGGATGTGTTACCGAAGTTCCTTCCTTTTGAGGGGAAGTACGTCTCCGTTGGAGCGATGTGGAGGCACAATGCTCCCCAAAAAGCCACTAGGGCCACCGTATTCTCCTCACGCCCTCACACAATGCGAGATGCCGTGATTCCACTATTGGTGCCCTTAAAGGCGGCGACCGAACCTTTGCAAACAAGGTTGGGGCAATCTCCACAACTTAATAGGAGGCTCCCAACAAGACCACGAAGCTTCACCACAATGGAATATGGCTCCGAGGTGACCTCAACCGTCTAGGGTGCTCAAACACCCAAGAGTAACAAGATCTGCTAGGGATGAGTGGGGGAATCGAAAATCCCTTGGTGGAAGTGTAGATCGGAGCCTTCTTAACCACTCCCGAGCAAATCAACAAATTTGATTGGCTAGAGAGATAGATCGGGCGGAAATGAAGCTTGGAGTATTTAATGGAGCTTGAGCAATAAATGGAGCTTGGGGGAGGAAGAGGTAGGTGAGAAGGAAGAAGGGGACTCCTTTTTATAGTGGGGGCAACAATCCCGTTGCCCCCCACCAACCAGCCCCGCACAGGGCGGTACTACCGCTGAGAGGGGGCGGTACTACCGCCAGGACAGCGGTACTGCCGTGCTGAGGAGACTAGTAGGGAACAGATCCAACTGCGATACTACCGCGGTGGTAGGGCGGTACTACCGCTCCAGGAACGGTACTACCGCCACTACAACCGTGACTAGTGCCGCAAAACCTGACACGAGAAAAAGACCTCTCGAATCGAGGCGGTAGGAGCCAGACTGCCCAACGGTACTACGGCAGTGGGGTCAAGGGCGGTAGTACCGCTGTGGAGCGGTACTGCCGCTTGTGACCCTTCGGCCGTAGTACCGCAGGCAGTGCGGTACTACCGCTAGGGAGAGAGAGAGAGGGAGAAGGGATCTCTCAAAGAAGCTGAGGACCAGGCGGAGGTGCCAGGCCCCCAGCGGTACTACTGCTGTGGAGCCACGGCGGTACTACCGCTGCGGAGCGGTACTGCCGCTTGTGGCTTCTCAGCGGTACTATCGCTGGGTGCGCGGTACTGTCGCTTAGACCTAGACAGAACAAGGAAGAGAGGAGAGATCTCTTCAATGGACAGGAAAAGCTCGGAGGGTGAGAAGCTGATGTGTACGTGATGATTCCACCCATGCAAAACCCCAGCGGACCCCCTCTTGATAGTACGGTGCCCTCTATGCAACTAGTCCACCGAGAAAAAAATGAAAGAGCTACACCGTCTTGAAATACACTCCGAGGGGAAGAAGGCGTCTCGTGCCAGGGGAGAATCTGTGAATTATTCAAAGCACAAGATTAGTCCGCAAACATATTGTCATCAATCACCAAAACTACCTTGAGAGAGATATGCCGTAACAATCTCCCCCTTTTTGGTGGATTGATGACAACTAGGGATTTGCGCAAGGAAAAGAAATGAAACGAAGAAAACTAAGAACTACAAAATATAGACGGGCTCCCCCAGAATGTGTGCACCTAGAGATGGCACGACACACACATTCGGATCAACACTCCCCCTATATTTTATAATCTAACAATACTAAGCACAATATATATGAGAGAAGTGAGTAAACAGGACAAGCATGCATCTCACAATAAACTATAGTACTCTGAAATGACATAAGTAATAAGGTAGCGATAGGGAGCATATGTCTTACACCATATGACTAGAACTTAGGTCTCACACCAAACCAAACCAAAGAAGGAACACACAAGAAAACACAAGACGACTCAAAGCACGACACAAGAAGCAGATCCCTACACTCTCTCCCCCTTTGGCAGCGAGACACCAAAAAAGGGCATAGAGTGACACTACGACTCCAGGTGATGGGAGGAGGAAGATCTCGAACATCACATCTCTGCATCTTCATCATGGGTCGAAAACTGCTCGGCATCGGAGTCGGTCCAGTGGCAATTCTGATGAATCCAGTCCTCCTCTTCAGTGATCTGACCCTCAGACCCACTGGCAACTGTTGCTCCCATCTGATGCATGAGCTCCTTGTGGCGCGTCCTGGCATGCTTCTCCGCCACATGAGTCATGTACTGACCATGGGACTCCATGCAGAAAAGCTTCTTTATCTTGCGCTTAAGCTTCTGTGCCCACGACGGTTCTGCAGTAGAGGGTCCAAAGTCCTCCTCATGAGCATCAGTAGTAGCCTCACCCTCGGTCCCCATGGCAGCAGCAGCAGCAGACGGGCCCCCTGTGGCAGCAGTAGCAGATGGACCCCCTGTGTGAGGCGCTGTCCAGTTGTCCTTCTTCCTCAGACGCTTGATCTCATGAGAAACCAAGTCTCCAGTCTCTAGCAGCACTCTGGGATAAGTCTATGCCCAGGCCCTCTCAATGAGCCTCATGATGAATGGACCATAGATAGGACACTTGCGCTCAGACACGGCAGATAGAAGTTCAGACCACATGACATGAGAGATATCCAGGCTCTCTCCAGTGCTTGCTTCCTTCTCATGCTGACAGAAAAGGAGCATGTCCACGAGGTAAGAGTGTACCATATCCAGATTCCCGATCCGAGGGAAGAGAGTCTCACGGAATATGCGATGAAGAATGTCCAGATACGGAGACAACTCATAGGTTTTCTTCTCAGTTACTGGGTGAACCTTCGCAGTGCAGTAGGGCCAAAGGGCTTGCTTGTGGGTGGATGTAGCATTGCAGTGAGGACGGAAACCGACAGGAGTCTCAAGCCCGGTATCCACCACATCAAGTAACTTCATGAAAGCCTTCCACTTGACAGAAAGCAGCTTGCCATTGGTCATTCATGTCAGAGTCCTGTCGACATCCGTCCCAAGATGGACGGTGGCATAGAATTGAGCCACCAAATCCGCATCGAAATCCTTGTTGAATTGCATGATCCTGAGAATGTTCAGCTGAGTGCACATCTGAAGAGCTTTGCCAAAGTACTCCGGGTCCTTCTCCATAGCATCAGTGTCAATGGAGCGAACATCAACAAAAAGATTCTTCTTGGCCTTGATCACATCAAAGTAGATGGCAAACTGAAAACTATTCCAGAACGGGCGGTTGACCAAAGTGGGTTCTTGGTCCACCGCATAGGGGTTGCGGCGACACTTCTCTCAAAACTCCTTGTTGGTCATCTCAGTCACAGTCTTCCCTTTTGGCTTGTTGGAGGCTCGCTTCGATTGCTGAGGAGGTGGAGGAACACTTGCAGATGCACTTGTTGGAGGCGGTTGGGTGCTCGAGGAACCACCGGCTGGCTCTGAGGTGCGGTAGCGTTTTGATGTGGCACGCCGGGGTTGATACGGCGACCTTGCTGCTCGGAAGGATCATCACCTGGAGCCAAACACAAGAACACGCAAAACAACTAGAAAGAACGAGCATAAGCCAACAAACTCAACAAAAGATCAAGGTAAGGCAGGAAAATGATGAAATTGGCATTCAGCGGTAGTACCGTGACCTGTCCGCGGTAGTACCGCCCCAAGCGGTAGTACCGCCCCAAAGGGAGTGGTAGTACCGCTCTAGGTCAAGCGGTAGTACCGCTCCAAGAGGAGCGGTAGTACTGCTTGAGGCAGAGAAACATCAGTTTCATATAGCACGAGGCGGTGAAACAGCGGGTTCTTACTACCGCAGTCAGATCCGGCACTACCGGCCTACCAAATTCAAAAATAATCCTACCAAACTCTAATCGAGATAGTCTAGTTGCCTTCTCCAACCAACTCAAGCCTATATGTAGCCAAAAATCTAGATATGCAACCACCATTGCCCCTAAGAAACAAGAACTGAAAAAGAGACAAAATGAAAGAAGGAACGGGGGCAATACCGGCATCCATGGCAAGAGGACGAGGTGGGGATCGACTCCACCAAAGGAAATGGAGAGGGACGCCCCGGAGACGGAGATCCGCCGGAGCCCTCCCGCGGCGAGAGGAGGCTGGAGAGAGGAAGAGAAAAGAGGGGCGAAGTGAATGGGTATGGGGGAGAAGAAACCTCCCCTGCCCCCGACTTAACCCCCTGTTCTCGTCCCCCAGCGGTAGTACCATGCTGGGGGGCGGTAGTACCGCTTACGAGCGGTAGTACCGCGCACCACCAGCGGTAGTACCGCCCAGCACGCCACAGCAACTAAACAGACACGGCTTTAGCTCGACGAAACGACAAAAACGGCAAACACACCAGCAAACGACCAAGACACACCTCTTCACAAGAGGGCGGTGGCCGGGGCCACCTATGTTTGAGTCAAAAAGTATGGCACCGCGAAGATTTTAACCTTGGGCCCATGACCAAAACTCGTCTTTTAAGCATAAGTGCCATCAACAATGGCTAAAGTGAAAGACTTGATCAATTTATGCATAATGGGGGGAGGGAGAGTTCATTGAGAGAACAACACTCCCCCTATGTCCATGCCTACACCTAAACTAGACAACAAATTGAGCGAGGTAGGGTGTGCACGGGTTCAAGCCACATTGCTCGAATCAATGATATTTAGCTCATGCCTTAACTCGCGAAATCTTGCTTCATCCAAGGGCTTCGTGAAAATATCTGCAAGGTTGTCATGAGTGTTGACATAGTTGAGCTCAATCTCTCCTCGCCTAATGTGATCCCGGATGAAGTGATACCGAATCTCAATATGCTTTGTCTTGAAGTGTTGCACTGGGTTGAGAGAAATCTTGATGGCACTTTCATTGTCACACCAAAGAGGCACTTTGTCACAAGTGACACCGTAATCCTTTAAAGTTTGCCTCATCCATAGAAGTTGTGCACAACAACTACCGACGGCAACATACTCCGCCTCAGTGGACGAGAGAGACACACAACTTTGCTTTTTGGAAGACCAACTTACCAAAGAGCAACCAAGGAATTGGCACCCTTCAGAAGTGGACTTCCTATCCACTTTGTCTCCCGCCCAATCAGAATCCGAGTACCCTACAAGCTTGAAGTTTGATCCTCTTGGGTACCATAAGCCAAAGTTTGGGGTATGAGCCAAATATCGAAAGATTCATTTGACTGCCACAAAGTGACTTTCCTTAGGTGCGGCTTGAAACCGTGCACAAATTCCCACACTCAACATGATGTCCGGTCTAGATGCACAAAGGTAAAGCAAGGATCCAATCATGGAACGATATACCTTTTGATCCACCACTTTACCATTGGGATCTAAGTCGAGTTGGCACTTGGTGGGCATTGGAGTAGAGGCCGGCTTGACACTTAGCTTGAATCTCTTGAGCATGTCTTGAGTGTATTTGGATTGATTGATGAAGGTTCCTTCTCTTCTTTGCTTCACTTCGACCCTAGAAAGAACTTCAACTCTCCCATGGAGGACATCTCGAACTTTGAGGTCATGAGAGCGGCAAATTCCTCATTGAAAGCTTTGTTAGGAGAACCAAAGATAATATCATCAACATATAATTGGCACACAAACAACTTGAAGGAAATATGCCCTTAGAGGCAATAAATGAAGTTATTATTTTATTTCCTTATTTCATGATAAATGTTTATTATTCATTGCTAGAATTGTATTAAACCGAAACATAATACATGTGTACACAGACAAACAGAGTGTCACTAGTATGCCTCTACTAGACTAGCTCGTTAATCAAAGATGGTTATGTTTCCTAACCATAGACAAAGGAGTTGTTATTTGATTAACGAGGTCACATCATTAGTTGAATGATCTGATTGACATGACCCATTCCATTAGCTTAGCACCCGATCGTTTAGTATGTTGCTATTGCTTTTCTTCATGACTTATACATGTTCCTATAACTATGAGATTATGCAACTCCCGTTTGCCGGAGGAACACTTTGGGTGCTACCAAACGTCACAACGTAACTGGGTGATTATAAAGGAGCATTACAGGTCTCCAAAGGTAGATGTTGGGTTGGCGTATTTCAAGATTAGGATTTGTCACTCCGATTGTCGGAGAGGTATCTCTGGGCCCTCTCGGTAATACACATCACATAAGCCTTGCAAGCATTACAACTAATATGTTAGTTGTGAGATGATGTATTACGGAACGAGTAAAGAGACTTGCCGGTAACGAGATTGAACTAGGTATTGGATACCGACGATCGAATCTCGGGCAAGTAACATACCGATGACAAAGGGAACAACGTATGTTGTTATGCGGTCTGACCGATAAAGATCTTCGTAGAATATGTAGGAGCCAATATAGGCATCCAGGTCCCTCTATTGGTTATTGACCGGAGACGTGTCTCAGTCATGTCTACATTGTTCTCGAACCTGTAGGGTCCGCACGCTTAAGGTTACGATGACAGTTATATTATGAGTTTATGCATTTTGATGTACCGAAGGTTGTTCGGAGTCCCGGATGTGATCACGGACATGACGAGGAGTCTCGAAATGGTCGAGACATAAAGATTGATATATTGGAAGCCTATGTTTGGATATCGGAAGTGTTCCCGGTGAAATCGGGATTTTACCGGAATACTGGGAGGGTTACCGGAACCCCCCGGGAGCTATATGGGCCATAGTGGGCCTTAATGGAAAAGAGAAGGGGCTGCCCTAGATGGGCTGCGCGCCTCCCCCTTCCCCTAGTCCTATTAGGACTAGGAGAGGTGGCCGGCCCCCCCCTCCTCTTTTCCCCCCCCGCGAATCCTATTCCAACTAGGATTTGGGGGGGGGGGGAAATCCTACTCCCAGAGGGAGTAGGACTCTCCTGGCGCGCCTAGCTTGGCCGGCCAGCCTCCCCCTCTACTCCTTTATATACTGAGGTAGAGGCACCCCGAAAACACACAAGTTGATCCACGTGATCTATTCCTTAGCCGTGTGCGGTGCCCCCTGCCACCATATTCCTCGATAATACTGTAGCGGAGTTTAGGCGAAGCCCTGCTGCTGTAGTTCATCAAGATCGTCACCACGCCGTCGTGCTGACGGAACTCTTCCCCGACACTTTGCTGGATCGGAGTCCGGGGATCATCATCGAGCTGAACGTGTGCTCGAACTCGGAGGTGCTGTAGTTTCGGTGCTTGATCGGTTGGATCGTGAAGACGTACGACTACTTCCTCTACGTCGTGTCAGCGCTTTCGCAGTCGGTCTGCATTGGGTACGTAGACAACACTCTCCCCTCTCGTTGCTATGCATCACATGATCTTGCGTGTGCGTAGGACTTTTTTTGAAATTACTACGAAACCCAACAGTGGCATCCGAGCCTAGGTTATTTATGTTGATGTTATATGCACGAGTAGAACACAAGTGAGTTGTGGACGATACAAGTCATACTGCCTACCAGCATGTCATACTTTGGTTCGGCGGTATTGTTGGACGAGACGACCCGGACCAACCTTACGCGTACGCTTACGCGAGACCAGTTCCCTCGACGTGCTTTGCACATAGATGGCTTGCGGGCGACTGTCTCTCCAACTTTAGTTGAACCAAGTATGGCTACGCCCGGTCCTTGCGAAGGTTAAAACGGAGTCTATTTGACAAACTATCGTTGTGGTTTTGATGCGTAGGTGAGATTGGTTCTTGCTTAAAGCCCGTAGCAGCCACGTAAAACTTGCAACAACAAAGTAGAGGACGTCTAACTTGTTTTTGCAGGGCATGTTGTGATGTGATATGGTCAAGGCATGATTTTTATTGTATGAGACGATCATGTTTTGTAACCGAGTTATCGGCAACTGGCAGGAGCCATATGGTTGTCGCTTTATTGTATGCAATGCAATCGCGATGTAATGCTTTACTTTATTACTAAACGGTAGTGATAGTCGTGGAAGCATAAGATTGGCGAGATGACAACGATGCTACGATGGAGATTAAGGTGTCACGCTGGTGACGATGGTGATCATGACGGTGCTTCGGAGATGGAGATCACAAGCACAAGATGATGATGGCCATATCATATCACTTATATTGATTGCATGTGATGTTTATCTTTTTATACATCTTATCTTGCTTTGATTGACGGTAGCATTATAAGATGATCTCTCACTAAATTATCAAGAAGTGTTCTCCCTGAGTATGCACCGTTGCCAAAGTTCGTCGTGCCCAGACACCACGTGATGATCGGGTGTGATAAGCTCTACGTCCATCTACAACGGGTGCAAGCCAGTTTTGCACACGCAGAATACTCAGGTTAAACTTGACGAGCCTAGCATATGCAGATATGGCCTCGGAACACGGAGACCGAAAGGTCGAGCGTGAATCATATAGTAGATATGATCAACATAACGATGTTCACCATTGAAAACTAATCCATCTCACGTGATGATCGGTTATGGTTTAGTTGATTTGGATCATGTAATCACTTAGAAGATTAGAGGGATGTCTATCTAAGTGGGAGTTCTTAAGTAATATGATTAAATTGAACTTAAATTTATCATGAACTTAGTCCTGGTAGTATTTTGCAAATTATGTTGTAGATCAATAGCTCGCGTTGTTGCTTCCCTGTGTTTATTTTGATATGTTCCTAGAGAAAATTGTGTTGAAAGATGTTAGTAGCAATGATGCGGATTGGATCCTGATCTGAGGTTTATCCTCATTGCTGCACAGAAGAATTATGTCCTTGATGCACCGCTAAGTGACAGACCTATTGCAGGAGCAGATGCAGACGTTATGAACGTTTGGCTAGCTCAATATGATGACTACTTGATAGTTTAGTGCACCATGCTTAACGGCTTAGAATCGGGACTTCAAAGACGTTTTGAATGTCATGGACCATATGAGATGTTCCAGGAATTGAAGTTAATATTTCAAGAAAATACCCGAGTTGAGAGATATGAAGTCTCCAACAAGTTCTATAGCTAAAAGATGGAGGAGAATTGCTCAACTAGTGAGCATGTGCCCAGATTGTCTGAGTACAACAATCGCTTGAATCAAATGGGAGTTAATCTTCCAGATAAGATAGTGATTGACAGAATTCTCTAGTCACCATCATCAAGTTAGTAGAACTTCGTGATGAACTATGATATGCAAGGGATAACGGAAACGATTCCCAAGCTCTTCGCAATGCGGAAATTGACGAAGGTAGAAATCAAGAAAAACATCAAGTGTTGATGGTAGACAAAGACCACCAGTTTCAAGAAAAGGGCAGAGGGAAGAAGGGGAACTTCAAGAAGAACAGCAAGCAAGTTGCTGCTCAAGTGAAGAAGCCCAAGTCTGGTCCTAAGCCTGAGACTAAGTGTTTCTACTGCAAAGGGACTGATCACTGGAAGCGGCACTACCCCAAGTGATTGGCAGATAAGAAGGATGGCAAAGTAAACATAAGTATATTTGATATACATGTTATTGATGTGTACTTTACTAGTGTTTATAGCAACCCCTCAGTATTTGATACTAGTTCAGTTGCTAAAGATTAGTAACTCGAAACGGGAGTTGCAGAATAAACAGAGACTAGTTAAGGGTGAAGTGACGATGTGTGTTGGAAATAGTTCCAAGATTGATATGATCATCATCGCGCACTCCCTATACTTTCGAGATTAGTGTTGAACCTGAATAAGTGTTATTTGGTGTTTGCGTTGAACATGAATATGATTTGATCATGTTTATTGTAATACGGTTATTCATTTAAGTAAAAGAATAAATTGTTGTTCTGTTTACATGAATAAAACCTTACATGGTTACACACCCAATGAAAATAGTTCGTTGGATCTCGATCATAGTAATACACATAATCATAATATTGAAACCAAAAGATGCAAAGTTAATAATGATAGTGCAACTTATTTGTGGCACTGATGTTTAGGTCATATTGGTGTAAAGCGCATGAAGAAACTCCATGCTGATGGGCTTTTGGAATCACTTGATCATGAATCAGTTGATGCTTGCGAACCATGCCTCATGGGCAAGATGACTAAGACTCTGTTCTTCGGAACAATGGAGCGAGCAACAGATTTGTTGGAAATCATACATACTGATGTATGTGGTCCGATGAATATTGAGGCTCGCGACAAGTATCATTATTTTCTGATCTTCACAGATGATTTGAGCAGATATGAGTATATCTACTTGATGAAACATAAATCTGAAACATTTGAAAAGTTCAAAGAATTTCAGAGTGAAGCGAAAAATCATCATAACAAGAAAATAAAGTTTCTACGATCTGATCATAGAGAAGAGTATTTGAGTTACGAGTTTGGCCTTCAGTTAAAAACAATGTGAAATAGTTTCACTACTCATGCCACCTGGAACACCACAATATAATGGTGTGTCCGAACGTCATAACCGTACTTCATTGGATATAGTGCAATCTATGATGTATCTTACCGATCTACCACTATCGTTTTGGGGTTATGCATTAGAGACAGCTGCATTCACGTTAAATAGGGCACCATCAAAATCCGTTGAGACGACGCCTTATGAGCTATGGTTTGGCAGGAAACCAAAGTTGTCGTTTCTTAAAGTTTGGGGCTGCGATGCTTATGTGAAAAAGCTTCAACCTGATAAGCTCGAACCCAAATCGGAGAAATGTGTCTTCATAGGATACCCAAAGGAGACTGTTGGGTACACCTTCTATCACAAATCCGAAGGCCAGACTTTTGTTGCTAAATTCGGAGTTTTTCTAGAGAAGGACTTTCTCTCAAAAGAAGTGAGTGGGAGGAAAGTAAAAACTTGATAAGGTAATTGTACCTTCTCCCTTATTGGAAAGTAGTTCATCACAGAAATCTGTTCCTGTGACTACTACACCAATTAGTGAGGAAGCTAATGATGATGATCATGTAACTTCAGATCAAGTTACTACCGAATCTCGCAGGTAAACCAGAGTGAGATCCGCACCAGAGTGGTACGGTAATCCTGCTCTGGAAGTCATGTTACTAGACCATGACGAACTTGCGAACTATGAGGAAGCGATGATGAGCCCAGATTCCGCAAAATGGCTTGAGGCCATGAAATCTGAGATGGGATCCATGTATGAGAACAAAGTATGGACTTTGGTTGACTTGCCCAATGATCGACAAGCAATTGAGAATAAATGGATCTTCAAGAGGAAGACGGACGCTGATAGTAGTGTTACTATCTACAAAGCTAGAATTGTCGCAAAAGGTTTTCGACAAGTTCAAGGTGTTGAATACGATGAGAGTTTCTCACTCGTATCTATGCTTAAGTCTGTCCGAATCATGTTAGCAATTGCCGCATTTTATGAAATCTGGCAAATGGATAAACAAAACTGCATTCCTTAATAGATTTATTAAAGAAGAGTTGTATATGATACAACCAGAAGGTTTTGTCAATCCTAAAGGTGCTAACAAAATATGCAAGCTCCAGCGATCCATCTATGGACTGGTGCAAGCATCTTGGAGTTGGAATATACGCTTTGATAAGTTGATCAAAACATATAGTTTTATACAGACCTGGTGAAGCCTGTATTTACAAGAAAGTGAGTGGGAGCACTACAGCATTTCTGATAAGTATATGTGTATGACATATTGTTGATCGGAAATAATGTAGAATTATTCTGTAAAGCATAAAGGAGTGTTTGAAAGGAGTTTTTCAAAGAAAGACTTCGGTGAAGCTGCTTACATATTGAGCATCAAGATCTATAGAGATAGATCAAGACGCTTGATAAGTTTTTTCAATAAGTACATACCTTGACAAGATTTTGAAGTAGTTCAAAATGGAGCAGTCAGAGAAAGAGTTCTTGCCTGTATTACAAGGTGTGAAGTTGAGTAAGACTCAAAGCCCGACCACGACAGAAGATAGAAAGAGAATGAAAGTCATTCCCTATGCCTTGGCCATAGGTTCTATAAAGTATGTCATGCTGTATACCAGATCTATTGTGTACCCTGCACTGATTTGGCAAGGGAGTACAATAGTGATCTAGGAGTAGATCACTGGACAGCGGTCAGAATTATCCTTAGTGAAATAAGGATATGTTTCTCGATTATGGACGTGATAAAAAGGTTCGCCGTAAAGGGTTACGTCGATGCAAGTTTTGACACTGATCTAGATGACTCTAAGTCTCGATCTAGATACATATTGAAAGTGGGAGCAATAAGCTAGAGTAGCTCCGTGCAGAGCATTGTTGACATAGAAATTCGCAAAATACTTACGGATCTGAATGTGACAGACCCGTTGACTAAAATTATCTCACAAGCAAAACATGATCACACCTTAGTACTCTTTGGGTGTTAATCACATAGCGATGTGAACTAGATTACTGACTCTAGTAAACCCTTTGGGTGTTGATCACATATCGATGTGAACTATGGGTGTTAATCACATGGTGATGTGAACTATTGCTGTTAAATCACATGGCGATGTGAACTAGATTATTGACTCTAGTGCAAGTGGGAGACTGAAGGAAATATGGCCTAGAGGCAATAATGAAGTTATTATTTATTTCCTTATTTCATGATAAATGTTTATTATTCATGCTAGAATTGTATTAACCGGAAACATAATACATGGTGTGAATACATAGACAAACAGAGTGTCACTAGTATGCCTCTACTTGACTAGCTCGTTAATCAAAGATGGTTATGTTTCCTAACCATGGACAAAGAGTTGTTATTTGATTAACGGGATCACATCATTAGTTGAATGATCTGATTGACATGACCCATTCCATTAGCTTAGCACCCGATCGTTTAGTATGTTGCTATGCTTTCTTCATGACTTATACATGTTCCTATGACTATGAGATTATGCAACTCCCGTTTGCCGGAGGAACACTTTTTGTGCTACCAAACGTCACAACGTAACTGGGTGATTATAAAGGAGCACTACAGGTGTCTCCAAAGGTAGATGTTGGGTTGGCGTATTTCGAGAATATGATTTGTCACTCCGATTGTCGGAGAGGTATCTCTGGGCCCTCTCGGTAATGCACATCACATAAGCCTTGCAAGCATTGTAACTAATGAGTTAGTTGCGAGATAATGTATTACAGAACGACTAAAGAGACTTGCCGGTAACGAGATTGAACTAGGTATTGGATACCGACGATCGAATCTCGGGCAAGTAACATACCGATGACAAAGGGAACAACGTATGTTGTTATGCGGTCTGACCGATAAAGATCTTCGTAGAATATGTAGGAGCCAATATGGGCATCCAGGTCCCGCTATTGGTTATTGACCGGAGATATGTCTCAGTCATGTCTACATTGTTCTCGAACCGTAGGGTCCGCACGCTTAACGTTACGATTACAGTTATTATGAGTTTATGCATTTTGATGTACCGAAGTTAGTTCGGAGTCCCGGATGTGATCACGGACATGACGAGGAGTCTCGAAATGGTCAAGACATAAAGATTTATATATTGGATGACTATATTCGGACACCGGAAGGGTTCCGGAGATGTATCGGATAAAACCGGAGCACCGGGGGGTTACCGGAACCCCCCGGGGGGTTAATGGGCCTTATGGGCCTAATGTGGAGAAGAGGAAGGGGCTGCCAGGGCAGGCCGCGCGCCCCCTCTCCCCCTAGTCCGAATTGGACAAGGAGGGAGGGGCGGCGCCCCCCCTTTCCTATTCTCCCTCCACCTCTCCTAGTTGGACAAGGAACGAGAGGGGAGTCCTACTCCCGGTAGGAGTAGGACTCCTCCTACGTGCCTCCATAGGGCCGGCCACTCCCACCCTTGGATCCTTTATATACAGGGGCAGGGGGCACCTCTAGACACACAAGTTGATCTTCGTGATCGTTCCTTACCCGTGTGCGGTGCCCCCTTCCACGATATTACACCTCGGTCATATTGTAGCGGTGCTTAGGCGAAGCCCTGCAACGGTTGAACATCAAGATCGTCACCACGCCGTCGTGCTGACGGAACTCCTCCCCGAAGGTTTGCTGGATCGGAGCCCGGGGAGCGTCATCGAGCTGAACGTGTGCCAAGAACTCGGAGGTGCCGGAGTAACGGTGCTTGGATCGGTTGGACCGGGAAGACGTACGACTACTTCCTCTACGTTGTGTCAACGCTTTCGCTGTTGATCTACAAGGGGACGTAGATCACACTCTCCCCTCTCGTTGCTATGCATCACCATGATCTTGCGTGTGCGTAGGAAAGTTTTTGAAATTACTACGAAACCCAACAAATGCATGCGTCACCTTGCTGCAAATTTCATGAAGAAATTCAAAGGAAAGGTGTATACCGACAATTTATGGCCAGCATCTTTGACATGCAGTGTGAAGAAGCACAACTACCACTTGAGGCAGTTATACATGATCCCAAAGTGAAAGAATACTTGGAAACACACCACTCCAAGTTATGGGCCAGAAGCCAATTCAGTGAAGTGAGCAAAGTTGACTATGTGCACAATAATCTAGCAGAGTCTTTCAACTCAACGATCCGGAAACTAAAGGGTCATTATGTGGTGGATTTGCTTGACAGGATAAGGATAGAATACATGCAGAAATTTCATTATCGTGCAGGAATAGCCGAGGCAAAATTCATGGGCCACATTATCATCCCTGCCGTGATGAATGAACTGAAACAGAAGACAACAGGCTTGGAAATGAACATGACTCTTTGCTCGGGTACCACAGCAGAGATATCATATTTGGATAAAGAGAAGAGGAATGGAGATATCCAGTGGATTTAGAAGCTAGAACTTGCAGTTGTAGGCAATGGCAGATAACTGGGTTGCCATGCATTCATGCCTTGTTTTTCATCACTTCTCTCCCAGGTCCAGCAGGGAACATACAACAGTATGTGCATGATTACTACTCTGTTGCAAGGTTCAAAGCCACATATGCTTATGCGTTGCCTGCTATGGAGGGAAAACAACAATGGGACATGGTGGACCCTGGATTCAAGCTTTGCGCTCCAATTCTGAAGAGAGCAGCAGGTAGACCAAGGAAGAGTCGAATCAGACCTCGCAGCGAAGGAGCTGGACTTGGAGCGAGGAAGCGTAAGTGCACAAGGTGTGGTGGGTCTGGTCATTTTGGTAAGTATTGTGATAACACAGTAGATCCAGCGTTCGGAGAGAGTTTCGATGAAGGCTTCGATGAAAATGTTGGTCAGCAGCCGGTTGCCTCAACAGATGATGAAAATGATGGTCAACAGCCGGTTGCATCAGATGAGGATTTTGACGAGGTTCCAAATGATGATGGTCAACAACCGCATGATTTTGATGATGATCCAAAATATCCTCCAAATAATGATTCAAGTGAGGCTCCAAATGGTGATCCATGTGAGGCTCTAAATGGTGATCATGGTGATCCAAGTGAGGCTCCAAATGATGATCCAAGTGAGGCTCCAAATGGTGACCAACCTTCTGTTGTTGTGAGTTCTGCTAGGTATGTAAATCTTGCAAGGGTCAAATACTACTGTACATCTATCACTTGACATGATCTCATTACCGTTTATGTTTTGCACAGCTCTATGGTAGGTTTGAAGAAGACGCACAATGTACCGACAACCAAGAGAAGAAGAGAAGAAACAATGAGCACAAGGTGCACGAGGAGCAAAGTGATGGCAAGAAGCTCAAGGAACAGACAGAAGCCCCAACGCTATCTATGAATAATTATGAAACATTATGAATAAGGGATGATGTTGTATTATGAAACATTTATCACTTGACATGTTGTATTTCTGTTGGATGATGTTGGACCTATGTTAGAAGTATGTTTGACATGATGTTTGAATGAGCACATGGTTTTTCCTTTTTTGATTTTTTTGAATTTTGTTTTGCTCATTTAAATTCTGGTCAAACCTAACTTTGATCAAGATTTAAACAAGTCTAAAACATCAAAATGAAAAACTAAGCCTGGATACTTCTTAGTCAATCCAAAATGAAGTTGTGGTGAGCTTTTTGAAATTTTCATGAAAAATGTGCTAAAAAGAGGGGTCCAAAGGTAGGGTAAACGGCCTCATTTCTAAGCAAAAAAAAATCGACCTTGTCTAAATCAGCCAAATAACATTCCTACACATATATTCTATATGTACAGACTATGTGCGCTGGTTTTTCCATTTTTTGATTTTTTTTAAATTTGTTTTGCTCATTTGAATTCTGGTCAAACTTAACTTTGACCAAGATTTAAACAAGTGTAAAACATCAAAATGAAAAACTAAGCCTGGATCCTTCTTAGTCACTCCAAAATGAAGCTGTGGTTAGTTTTTTGAAATTTTCATGTTCATTTTCCCAAAACACTTCTCTTCACTTCATACAAGAGAGTTTGAGATACTCGAGATATCATACAATACACATGAATATATCATTTAAATGTATGTAAAGCTTGTTTATCAACTTAAATCGTTAGTATATGACATAAGAAGACTATGTGCGCAGGTTTTTTATTTTTTTGATTTTTATTTAATTTATTATGCTCATTTGAAATCTGGTCAAACATAGCTTTGACTGCTCCAAACCCCTCCCAAACCCCGCTAACCCTAGCGCTGAACAAGGACCGTTCATCTAACCCTAGCGGCGATCAAGGGCCGTCGATCTAACCCTTCTAGTAGGAATCTGCGGGGAGGAGGGGGGCGATCCGCGAGATGCAATCTGATTGGCTGGGAGACCCATTGTTTTTTTAACAAATACCGGCCGCGCTGGATGGACCGTTGGGCCGTCTCGTGCTCTGGGCCTGAGACCGCAGTAAATAGCCCGTCTCAGCCTTTCCAGGCCTTGCATGCATGGAGGCGGCGACGTGGGTTTGCATGCACGGGAGGCGGCGACGTGCATGCATGCGAGCGAGGCGAGCGAGGCGCGCTAGGCTAGCGAGGCAAGCTAGGTGGTTCAGTGCAGTGGTTCAGGGCAGCGATTCACATGCACCGCCCAGTCAAAGAGCTATGCAGTGATTCAGATGCACGCACGTGTCCCATGCATCGTTTTGTGCAAAAATTTAAGTGTGCAAAACGTAACGGATACACACACGCGTCTGGATTCACATACGCACCGTTCTCATCCTTTCTCTCTTCCTCTCCCACGCACAGGCCTATAAATGGGGTGCCTCTCTTCCTCTCCCACCCACAAGCCAGATCCGATCCTCTCCAACTTCAAACACCCAAGCGACCGAGCCCTCCCCAAGCGAGACCAAGTGAAGATGCAGTTCAACGGGCCGACCTTCAACCGTCCGCCTGTCGTGCCGGAACTGCGCTACCCACCGGGCGTGCTCGTGGAGAGGAAGCTCCGTGTGTGGGCTATTTCAAGGTGGAGGGGTTCCGTCGAACTCACCCGCGCCTTCCTCAGAGCCGGCTATGCCCACCTCCCACGGGGCTCGCCGAGGATGTTCACCCTCAACGAGGTTCGTGACCGCGGCGGCATCCTCCTACTGCTCACGGTCACCTTCACCAACCCGTTTAACGCGCGCGAGCTCCTCGGCCAAGTCTTTTGGTGCGGCTGCGAGGCCATCTTCTTCACCGTCTACAACATCTACACCAACTACGAACGCATCTTCCCCGCTCCAGGCCAGATGCACTCCCTTCCCTACGACGAGGAGGAGGAGGTGTGAAGATGAAGACGGTGTTCAAGGGGCGCTCGCGGCCAAGGTGGAAGAAGAAGGTCAAGATGAAGATGTTCAAGCCCGGAGTCAAGCTCGTCATGTTTCATTTTTTATTTTGTTGCTTTTCTATGTCGTGTCGTGTCGTGTCATGTTTCGTCATGTGTCTGTGAACTGTGAACTTATCTAAGTTATTGCAATGGTACGGTGTGTTCCATCTTATCTAAGTTATTAGGGTTTATTATGTGTGTTAAAAAATGTTCGTGCCCAAACATATCATTTCTTCCCTAAACAAGTCATGAAGTTCGAGAACTTGTGGTTTTCATTAATGAAAATCGGAGGGGGTGAGAAGCCCTCTGTTTCATTCAAACAAAAAGTCATGAACTAACATGCAAATTTATTCCCTTTAAATCCTAAACCAAGTGCCACTCTATCCCTAGACCAAGTGCCACTTTGACCAAAATCATGTGGTAGTGCAACATACATTTTCAACCTTCCAACCCTCCAAAATTTAAGTGCAAAACAATGGAAAAACACTCTCACACGTGTCCAAACATTCACGGTCTCACTATTTTTTTTAAAAAAAATTCAAAATCTCACTATGTATACCTTCCTTCCCTATCCATGTCAAAGTCTTGCCATCTGTCCTAGTGGTTACCAGCGCAGCCCTAAACACCACAAATCCACGTGGTCCTGGGTTCGAGTCCCCAGCCGCACCAATTTTTTGTGCATTTTCCACCCTTCATTTTTTAGACAAATTATGTTTTTCTCAATGTAATGCCTTAAAAATTGTTCATTTATTTTGGCACCTGGCGTAAACCTCTACCAGAGCTGAGGCACATTTTCCATGACATTTTGGTCTTTGATTTAAATCACGGTGTATTTGAATTGGATTAATTAACAGCTCCAAAAAATTTCTAACCTTAATTGTTTGGCTCCGGAATAATTCAATTAGCTTCCACGAAAAGTTCCAGCATTATGATTTACTGCCTAAATTAAATCAGAATAGAAAACAGAAAAATACGCAAGAGAACCCCCGAATGGGCCTAATTGGATGCAGTTGGCCCATTAGTCTAGCCTGCACTTGACTCTACGCTCTGAATTTGGCCCAAGAGCAACCCTTTTTTTTGGACAGAAAGGCAGAGCAGAGAGCTGCATTTCATTGATCAAAAGTTTCTGAATTCCTAATTTCTTCTCTTTTTTCCAACATATTTAAATGTTGGTCACTTCTTCTCTTTTTGTTTCAACATTTAAACAACCTTTAAACAACTTTAACCAACATTTAAACTAGGTGGATTTCTCAAACAATTTCAAGATTACAAATTCCTCCATAATTCATGCCTTTCCATACATTTTCAACATTACAACCAGTGCGATTACCATACCTACAAATGCCCAAAAGTATTTGCAAATGGGTATTGGTAGTGCTTGATCTTCAAGCTTCCTAACCTTCTTCTTCAACATCCTAAGCTCAACAGCTAGCTCTCTGTCAGTGCGTGCTTCGCCCTCCATCCCTTCTTCCGGAGCTCGTGGTGCGGCCACTGCCGTTCGTGGCAGCATGCGCAACCATTCTTCATGCTCTTCTTGCAGTTCATTCATCAGAGTCTTGGCCAGAGCATCGACCCAAAGAAAGAAGCATGTCACCTGCATGAACACCAAACAGATCAACCCATTGCTCAAAGATCCCGACCACAAAAATGGTGCAATTGCCCCGATTCTTACCCCATTCTCGCTGCACACGTAGAACGGACGATTCTGGTTCCTCGGTATCTGAAAAACCCTCC
Organism: Triticum urartu; assembly: GCF_003073215.2. Classification (NCBI taxonomy): domain Eukaryota; kingdom Viridiplantae; phylum Streptophyta; class Magnoliopsida; order Poales; family Poaceae; genus Triticum; species Triticum urartu. Next base: position 16,674 of record NW_024112501.1, on the reverse strand, counting down.
GATCAACGCCCGCCCGGCACCATGGACAGACGAAGACAGGCATGTCCACACGCGCCCGGCTCTGCATCCGCGAGGTGGCGCGGGAGCTTGAGGAAGACATGGAGCTCAGAGCCGAAGGGATCTTAACACCGCCGCGCCCTCCACTGCTAGCTTCCCACCGCCGCGCCCTCCACGGCTAGCTTCCCGTCGCCGTGCTCTCTCTCTCTCGCCGTGGTCACTGCCGTGCTCTCTGTCGCCGTGGTCACTGCCGCTGTCACCCGCTTATATAGCACACCCGCCAACGGCTCTCTGCTCAACGGCTCTCTGCTGGGTCCCACAAGCCACGCGTGCAACGGTCTGAATAAAATTGGCCGTTTCTGTTGCCTGGTCCCACCTGTAAGGGCCGAGTCAAAAGGTTGACCTGACGGAGACGGCAGAGTTCACGGAACGAGTCGGTGCGCACGGACTAGGGGCAAAACTGAGCATAATTCGCATCTAGGGGCAAAACTGAGCACATGGACACCACTGAGGGCAAAAGGATAATTAACCCTATCCGTTCAGCGGGGTGCTCCAACTTTTGATGTTGGCGAAGCTTTTGCAATGATGGCTGCATCCTCCATCATTTGTTAGTCTCCGTTGGAGGTTTAATTAAACTGAAGTAAATATGCTAGATTCTTTTGTCAAATAAAAACATGACTGTCTATTTTGCTTGTCAGGACCAAGATCTCTAGCTATCAATGAAATTTTCAGAGTAGTTTTTGTTGCCTTTGTGTAACCCTGATAGCAGCTTCTTGAAAGGTTCAGATGTGTGGCAAAGGATTTCAATTTTCCTATTTACACAAAGGAAACTCAAGGAAGGTTCAGATTTCTCATGCTTGGTTCTGTGCTCTCAGGGTTACATAGACAAAAATGCCTCCTATTTACACAATGGCAACTCGAGGAAGGTCCAGATTTCTCATGACTGCTTCTTCGGCATTTCATGCCTGTACCATCTTATTAGAAAATGTAGTTTGTTTTATAGCTGATGATGCTTGATGCTTTTATCGATTACTAAATGCTCAGTTCTAGCTCATAAACTACATGGCAAAAGCTAATTCCGATGGGTCTGATGCAAATAATTTTCATCTTTGGACATGCCTTTAGTTGATTATTTAATCCTTTTATAAGAATCTATTTAGCTTTGTATTGTTGCAGTTTCATTATATATCCACTTACCAATGCATCTAAAGATTCAACAATGTAGAATCCAGCACCAGTCTTGGGACTACAAATTGTTTCTTCATTCCTCCGTGTTGCACTGTAGGTGATAAGGGGTCGAGGTCGTATGTTCGTCGTGTCATCAATACACATCACTTTCCTTTTCCTTTTCCCTTTTTCTGTTCTTGCATTTATTTCTTCTTTGCACACCTCTCTGTCTACTGCTTTAATATGGTTCTGATTGGTGCCCTGCATATTCCAAGATATATGGATTTTGGTCGAGGCAGTCATCACATAAGTAAAATGCTATCAACCTCTCAATTTCTGAATGGATTTGTTAAATTGCCTTTCTCTTGTTGGATCACATACCTGATTTGTTTGTTGTCCTTGAAGCAAATACCATGACATGAGCTTGAAGAATTCAAAGATACAGAAGGTTGACAGAAAGAGGATACACTGATTTCAGCTGCGGACACTGAGCTGAGTCTCTCCCTAGCAGGTAACTCACCTTTCAACATATTCATTGCAGAAGCAGAAACAACGGGATACATGACCTGAATACTTGCATTCTGACATGTTTTTGCCCGTGCCTCAAATAGGAATGATGTCCATGCTGTTAACCTCTACAAGTTACCCACACTTCAGATAACCCAAGGTCTGGAACCCCAACAATTTTAGTACGTAGCAAATGTAACTTGTTCTCTAACAAAAATAATAATGAGAGGCATGTTACAGTTAGTTTTACCCTGAGAATTGATCATCATTCATGCAGATGTGTGCTTTGCAAATCGACTGACGTTTTTTGTCTTCTGTGAATAGATGTTGAATGCTAATATAAATCTGCTATATGTCTCAGCAAAAATGTGGACTTCATAATTTGTCTTTCATTGGTGCATAGTTCAATTTTGTCTTCCTAATTTATACAGTATCAGCTCACATGCCGATTTATCTCATAAATAAGTATTCACTCTTACAGCACCACCATGCATGTTTTCTACACTTCTGCAGCAGTCCATCTTTCAATTTTGATTTGCATAACCATGCATATATAGTGTATTGAAGCAGCAAATGGCATTTACCATGCTGCTAAAATAAGCATCAAAATTGAAGAGTGTATTGTACCAGTGGGAGAAGTTAATGTTCCACGGAATTGCTAATCCCGTCTCGAAGGTTTAATGTTTGTTATTGACCTAAGAGAAAATGGGTTCTGCATCTCTGATGTGATGTATTTCTAACAAACAGTGGCAAAATGCACGGGTAATTACTCTTATATAGTTTGATGCTTGAAAAGTTGTAGAGTCGGCGCCTCTCTTTGAAGTGTACATGATGTAATAAGAACAAAAAATAAAGAAGCATCTTGAGTACCATGCCCAGATACAGTTTTAATGCCCACAGCTCTATTTTGTTCCATTAGAAAATACAATTATATTTTGTTACATTCAGGTAATGTTATATCATGCACGTGTGTTACATGTGTATCTCTCTACTTTGTGCTCCAGATTTGTTTCCCTACAATATGGCAGATTAATGTATATTCTTCTGAAGTCATAGTACATTCATGGTATGTATATATGTTTGTATGCTGCCAAACTGAGTCCGGTAGGCAGTGGCTGATTTTTTCATTTGCTATCTTTATATTTTTCAAAGCAATTTGATCTCTTATCTTGCACCTGTGATGAACCTACAATCTAGAGCACAAGGAAACTATAGATAATTTGTTCTATTGCCTCTGTGAACTTGATATATATACATGTATTGTTCGTGGCAACGCACGGGCACTCTACTATAGATAAGAGAGACAGAGGAGGATCAGACTGATTGGTCACTGACTGCTATTTCTGATAATGTCTGCAGTGTAGGTTGATCAGACTGTACATACACACACATACACCCTTATAGTCGGAGGATCCACGGAGAGCGATGGAGGTGAGGGCGAGGCGGCGCGCCAGCCCGTTCGGGATGCGCACCAAGGCAGTCAGGGTGGAGCCGGAGCCGCCACCGACGACCAAGAGGCATGAGCCAGGGACGAGGGCGGCGGTGGTGTACTACCTCTGCCGCAACCACCACCTAGAGCACCCACACTTCATGGAGGTGACCGTCGCCTCCCCACAAGGCCTCTACCTGCGAGGTTAGTTAGTAAGCTGCAACTGGTGCCTGATCAGTAGTTTATTGTAGGATGATGACTTAGCATGAATGATTGCAATTTTTTCAGATGTGATTGGCCGGCTGGACGCCCTGAGAGGGAAGGGCATGGTGGCCAAGTATTCCTGGTCCTGCAAGAGGTACGTACATACATATACCCATCAATCTCGAGACCTGTCTGTTATCCGACAAATATTGTGTTTATTCATAAGGCAACGATGCAATGCAGGAGCTACAAGACTGGATTCGTGTGGCACGATCTGTCTGTGGATGATCTGCTGCTGCTCACGCAAGGAACAGAGTACGTTCTCAAGGGCTCCGAGCTCCCATTCGACCAGTCAAAGCCTCTGCCAATGCCAGGTATGAATCATGAGCAACTGTAATTTGTTCCTTTTTCGAACTGCTACTTAATCATATCCTACTGTTTCAGATCATCAGCAGAATAATGCAGTATGTGCAAAGGTTCAGCCCTGCAAGCCGGCTCGACAACAAGAGTCGCCTCGTTCTCCTGGATCATCAAACCAAGGGTGGACTTCCAAGTCTCCTACTCCTACTCCTACAACTTACCCTACAGTTCCAGTCATCAAAGAGGAAGTACCGCCACCACCAACAACAACAGCTCGTGCTGCTGTTGTTCCAGCCATCAAAGAGCACGCGGTGCCACCGCGACTTCCCCAGCTGATCTCGCCGTCAACACCATCTGCCTCCACCATTGGAGAATGAAGGACACAAACTTTTGAATTAGACCAATTGTTTGATCGATCATTTTTGTTCTCATGGAAACGATGTATGGTCAATTTTAGTATTCTGATGTGATTGAAGAATATAGGAGGGACAAAGAGATGTGCTATTGCCAGGACAGTTATGACTCTCCATTCAGGTATTCAGGTATGATTCTCCATGGTCGTGCTTCTCCTGTTCACCTGGAAGTTTATTGATGGGAGGGAAGCCACTTCTGCTTTGATGATTTCTTGGAAGTTCAGGTTAAAACACTTTTGCTCTTAAAGTCTGTTTATCAATTCTTTGGATAACCTATATTGGTTTTGATTTTCATACAGCTAGGTGAATTTACAATCAGTATATACAAGTCAGGTTGTGTTGCGAGAGAATTTCATTCCCTAGAATCATTGTCATTGTTGTTGCCTACAAGGTACTTGAAGAAAATGCCCGAGACATATTTTAAGGAGTTTAATTCAGCACTAAGGCTATTATTACAATGATGGAATCTTTGTTGTGGTAGTTATGTCTCCAAATGTGTCGATCCCTATCGGCTTACTGAAGTAAACTTATTTATTTTTTCTGTGTCGATTTCTATTGGCTTACTGACAGCTTATTTATTCTTTTCGAATTTTAATTCCTTGATCTTTGCCTCTGCCCATATCCATATCACACAGAAGGTGCTCAGTGCAATGCATCATGCAGTGATTCCATGATAGCTAGGAATTAGGAAGTGCCCATCATCTATATGTTTCTACAATTTTCCTGCTTGTTGGAACATGCTTGATGTACTTACACATTAACAAAAATGATCTGTAACATTCATGAAAATATTTCGGTTTGGTCCTCTACTTTTTTACTGTTTATTTACTCATGAAGATAGCAGATGTCCCTTTTTTTAAATATAGTTATATGTGCTTCCAGTTGGTAGAGATCAAAGTATTAACTCGCCGATGTAGGGAAAAAGATCTCTTTTATACAGTGGATACATGGTGAGCCTTTTGAAATTGTTTTGTAGAATAATGCCCATATAAGGTCTGGTCTTTTGGGTATATAATCCTATCTTGAGATGAGCATTGGCAGCTCACATAAGTATACAGTAGTATATTTGACAGATGATGATGATCATTGGCAGCTCACATAAGTATACAGTAGCATATTTGACAGATGGGCATTGGCAACTCTTCTAAATCTGTGTTTACCATTTAACAATAAACTATGTAATTTAATCAATAGACTCACTTCAGTTGCCATGCTAACTGAAAATCTATATGTCAAATGATGCGACTGTCAAGTGGAAGTTACTTATATTTTCTTCCGTCACCTGAGAAGTTTCTTTTTAGCAAGCTTGTTTAAGTGCAGCCGAAGTGTACTCTATTTTTTAGACGATCTTCATGTTTTCTATTGAGATCAGAGAGCAGCTGAAGTAGTGATGGGACTCTACCATTTTTAGGTTCTGAAGGCAGAGCTTCTTACAGAGTTAGTCACATTTGTCAGTTCTGTGAGTAGAAGAAATCTTGATAGCTTGTTGCTTCTGCTCAGTGTGCTTGGTGCATAAATTGATTGCTTGTGGCAAATGTTGTTTAGTGTCCTATTTCATGGTACCTGCGGCTGCTATATATTTGGAGATTTTTTTGCCGGTATTTCGAGTGCTAGGAGAGTTTCTAAACTACTGTCACGGCATCATAGATAGGATAGTGAACCAATGTGACATATGTATAACATTTCTTGTGAGATTCTTTGCAGCAAACTGCATGAGCGAGCGGTCCATTAGTATCGCGTGAAAGAGAGAGGGCGCCATGGCGAAGATGAGGTGAGCGTTATCCGGTTTTAAAGGAGAAGGCCCCAGCGAGAAATGTCCTGCTAAGACGGGAACTGAGCGATAAGGCAGGAAAGGGAAGTGTGTCGTGGGATGGGGTTTTCGTGTTGGGACCGCATGTTGGGATAACATATGGGTTGGATTTGGGGGCATCCGGAGTATCTAGACGGTTAAATTTTGGGGAGCTCACTTAATGTCCTAACATGCTGAGACGTATGAGAAAGAAATACGATTTGACCTTGGATATGACCATTTGTGTGATTTATTTGTATGGATTGTAGCCCGTAGTAGCGCACGTGTGTTCTACTGCCGGGAGCGACAACAACCGCCGGTCTTTTCTTGGCCCTCTTAGTTGGCATCTCCTCCATCCGGATGCCCTGCGGCACGAGCCACTCCGCCACCGCCTGGGACCCGACCTCCGGGAAGTTTAGGTCCGTCTTGGCCGTCCGGCACGCCACACCGCCACGTCGTTGGCACGCGCGGCCTCATTGGCGGTGGGATACGTGCCGAGCCACCAACGCTGCCCGGCGTCGGAGAACTCTAGTCCGAAGTTCCCGGAGGACTTCGCCCTCATGCCGAAGAAACCGGACTTGCCCTTCGGCGTCTTCTTCGGCGCCATCGGGGAGCGGGCGGCGGCCGAGCGGAGAGCGAGGCGGCGACATGCGGCGTTGGGTGGAGCCGGTCGGAGCGGGGCGGCAGCATGCGGCGCGGGGCGGAGGCGGACGGAGCGGGGTGGCGGACCGACCAGAGAGGAGGCGGACGGAACGGGCCCAGGCGGAGGATGGACCGGAGGCGGAGGCGGCCGAAGAGGAGGCGGGCAGGGTCGGAGCGGGGCAGAGGCGGCCAGAGCGGAGGCGAACGCGATGGGGCAGCGCGGCGGCAGGCGGCAGCCTAGGCGGGTTGGAATCAGTGGCGGGGGTCTGGATCTACGGCGGGGCAAGGCCTTAAAAAGTTAACATGTAACTCTTGCAAACTATTTCAAAAACCCGTGGCAACGCAGGGCACTCTACTAGTTTTTTTAATGGCCAAGTCTACCGAGCGGCCGGCTGCTGGCTTAGCCTACGTGAGCGGCCGGTCTAAACTGAAAATTTTGTGTCCCTTTCCTAATTAACCATCCTAATTAAGAAAGTTTTTCACCTGGTCCTTAAATGTCTGCACAACCATTCCTTTGCTGCATGTGTTTTATTCTTTGGTGTATTTAATTCTTAGTTTGAAAAACTAAAAAAAGCATAACTTTTAATCCGCATGTCGGAATTAAGATCCGTTTTCACCGCTGGAATCCTCGTGACGTGCTCTTCGAAATTAGATCCCGCATAGGGATGTTTCGACGAACTAGTCTTCCTGCCAACTAAACATCAATGTGTGTGCAACTAGATTAGACTGCCGCACCAACTGAGCATATGTGTGTGCCAAAAAAGTCCTGCCAACTAAACATCAATGTGTGTGCAACTAGACTAGATTGCCGTGCCAACTGAGCATATGTGTGTGCAACTAGTGTCCTGCCAACTAAACATCAATGTGTGCAACTAGACTACATTACAAGCCAACTAAATATCAATATGTGCAACTAGACTACATTACAAGCCAACTAAACATCAATGTATGTGTAATTAGACTACATTACAAGAGGAGGTTGCACATCGACTTTCATCGAGGCAATAGACTAGTTGCACATCAAAATTGTCGTGGTTGCTAGGTTGCAACCTCATACAAAGGTGCAGCTCCAAACATTAGTTTTGGAAAAAAGTTGCACGATTTAGTAATAAAGTTGCACAATACAATAATAGAATTGCACAATATAGCATCAAAGTTGGCATAAAAAATTCGTCAAAACATACCCTTGTGGGTCTAGTTTCAAATATCTCGTCGCGAGGATTCCAATAGTGAAAACGGATCTAAATTCCGAAGCACGGTTTAAAAGATATGGTTTTTAAAAAATTTGAAAACCCGAATAAATGGACATACGCATCCATGGAATAATGATGTGTCTTGTCCATGTGACCATCCTAGTAGTATATGCCACGTCACGAATAAAGATAAAATTTATACCACAAAACTACATGCATGCGTGTGTAAGACCGGCCGCTCGTTTTTTCTAATTAGTGTGTATGCACTTTTTAGAATTTAGGTTTTTTATAGATGTATTGTGTGGACTCGCTCACTACAAACGACATAGGAACAGAGGAATTTGATAGTGAGCAGGCCCAAAAAGAAGATACTCGTGGGCTGGCCCAAAAAGATCGGCCGACTATCTTGTTCGGTGCCACTTGTTGGCGGGCTGGTTCCTATTAGGCGCCTGTGGGGCCTGTTACAGGCATAAATGTTACGGGGGTCCCCAGATTTGCCTGCCTGCGGCTTGCGGCGTGGCTCAAGTGGGAGCCCAGCGCGGCCCATCTTCATCAGCACAAGCTCAAGACCCTCGCGAGGGGCCGAGATCCGAGCTCACCCTCGCGGCGGTCGGGTCAAGATGTTCTCAGGAGGTAGGCCATCTACCGGGGAGGTGCCCCATGGCCTGCCCCCGGTGGAGGACCCGTGGTCGTCGGGGGAACCGCTGGCGACCGCTCTACCCCATTGGCGTCGTCCTTGGTTTCCGGTCGCCGTCAATGGCGGCAGAGTGAGGCGCAAGGCGGGGCCCTCGTCTGGCGATATGAAGGAAGGCCAGTACCTGTGAAGAAGGCCTAGTGTCTGTGAAGCTCGTAGCCTCGTGACACTCTCACATAATAATGAGTGGGGCTGTACACGCCCCGGAGTCTCAGGAGCGCCGGCCTCAGGCCCTGGGGGCTCCCGCCCATGCCCAGTGGTAGCACTTAGCTCCGCGCTGGTGAGAAGACGTCGAAGACTAGACTAGGTGCCGGACGCGGCTTTTTTGCTTTTCTTCTGCCTTTTTGCCTTTTTGCTTCTTCCTTGTCGGCAAGTTTCTTCAGTTTGGATTTAAGTTGGATTTGAGTTCGAAGCTTGCGTGCATTCGGGGAGGGGGTGTTTAGTCTTGTTTGAGCAATCTCTCGCGTTCCGGTTTCAGATTTATGCCCCAAGCTAGCGCCAGCTGCCCCCCTCATGAGCCCCTCGTGAGCCGGGCCGGGCCAGGCACGCCTACAGCCGGGACTACTGTCTCCGCACCCTCTCCGTAGGTCCTCGTCACAGGATCAGCGGGTTAATCGAGGGACGCCGGAGGCGTAGCATCCCCCGCAGGCCCGCTCAGGGCACGCCAGGGCCGGAAGGTAAACGAATCAACCGAACCATCACCGGGCAAACGACTAAACTCACGCATAACGTTGTGCTCACCAGAGTACGGATTACAAATCTTTACATGAGGGGCCTCCCCTCCCAAAATGCTCTTACATTCTTCAGGGCCAAGCCCGAGTCTTCTTCATGCAGGATAAACTGCGGGGACATGCGGTCAGTTGGACATATCACTCACCGCGTCTTCTGGGGCATCCTCGGGAGCGTCACTGGCATCACTGGCGCCGTCACCCCCACCACCTGCATTTCCGTCAATGCCAGGCTCATCTATAACGCCGCCTTCGTCAGCGCCCACGACCACACCATCGTCATCAGATGCGAAGGCCCTGACGAGGGCGTCCACGTTGTTCTCCACCCACTGCGCCAGGTCGCCCCGGACAGCTATGGGCACAGGCATGATGGCAGCGTCAAAGTCGAAGTGGGGTCCATCTCCTGCAAATGGCTGAAGACACGGGACAAGACACGCCTGAGCAGGGCTAGGCTCCTCTCCTCAATGAGCCCGTGGGTTCTCTCGGAACGATCCTCCAGAAGCGTCGAACCGAAGATTTCCTGCATAGCTGGCCTCGTGCAGCTCCTTAGCGGCAGCCTCGCAAATCTCGCCTAAGGATGAGTTGGCCCTCTCCCTAAGCGTCTAAAGCATGGGAGCATGCTCGTGCTCTAGAACCCTCCGCTGGCGGATCTCGTTCTCATTCTGCCGCGCGATGGCCTCGGTGTCATCGACCCTCCGGTGAAGAAGAAGCAGCTCCGCCTGTGCCGCACCAAGGGCGGCTGCGAAGGAATCCGCACGCCGCGTCTCTTCAACCAACTTGGCCTTGATGGCCGCTGTCCTGCCCTCAGCCTCGGCCCCGATCAGCATCAACCTCGCCTCGTATTCGCGCTCGAGGACCGAGCAAGCTCCCGCCACACGGAGGTCGACCTCTTCCTGGACCCGGGCTTCGCGCGCCGCAACATCGTCCTCCGCCTGGGCCGCCAGGCGCTCCCTCGTCTCCAACCGCTCCAGGTCAAGGCTGGGCTCGGCAGCCTCGAGCGTCAGTGCCTCCTCGCGCCTCTCGAGCTCCGCCCGGTCGACGGCGGCCTCCTGCATCGACCCAAGGGCCGCGTGGCGCAGCTCTATTTGCTGCTCCAGGGAGTTGCTCCGGGCTTGGAGCTCCCATACGCGCTCCTCCGCATCCTTGCGTCGTCGATCTGCCTCCCGAGCCTCCTCGACGGACCGGGAGCAGGCCTCCCGCGAAGCCGCTAGCGACGCTTCGGCCTCCGCGTTGTCGAGGTCATGTTGATGACACGCGAGGGCAATGGTAACCTTCAGCTTGCGCCTCTCCTCAGCAAGGCGCGGGCCTTCAGCCTCGAGGCACGCATCCTCGGCAGCAAGCTCTGCTCCGACCCGATTCACCGCGTCCGCCGCCCCCTGGAGGAACTCTTCACGAAGGGCACGACGCTCCCGAGCACGCCTGAGCACATCTTCCACATCACCCTCTTCCGATGGAGCATGCAGAGGGCCCCGGGGCGGTAAGCCCCCTCCAGGCATGGGGCAGGGGCTGCCGCCCCAGCCGTCGCCGGATGGACCGCCCTAAGAGTCCGGCCCGGCGTCGATCCACCCACGAAGGAGGAGCCAAGGACAGACCTCAGCCATTCGCCTTCTATGACCAGAGAAGGGGCACGGGGCAAGCCTGACGCGCCCCAAGAAGACTCGCGAAGAAAGGGCATCGGGCGAGCAAGCTTGAGGCGCCCTATGGAGCAGATCACTCCACCAACCGGTCCAGCGGCGAGGGCGCCACCCGAGCTCGGCGGACCCGGAGCCAGCAAAGGGGGCAAGGATGCGGGGGCTGGCTCCTGGGTCGACTCGACGGACTCAGCAAGGCGGGACCTAAAAGGCCACAATCAGCCACAAGGATAACAAAGCAAATGAGCAGGGAAAGAAGGCTTACTCGTCCATGGAAAAGTACTTCCTGCGCTTCAACAAGCGGCAAGGGCGGTCGCTGCCGCCTGAGGCCTCCTTCCTCTTGCGAAGGGCCTCGAAGTCTACACGAAACCGACCCAAGCGCCTGGGGCGGGGGTCGGCCTGGGGCGCAGAAGAAGCCTCAGGATTGTCGGCGTTGGAGGAGTCAGCTTTGAGGGTACCGTCGGGCGTCACCTCGCGAAGAACGGCTGGGGGATCGGGAGCCCCGGCCTCAGGAGCCGAAGGCCAAAACCCTGCATCAACCGCTGCCCCAGGGCGGGCCTCGGGAGACGTCGCCTTCAAGGCTTCACGCGGCGTCACCACCTCGACATCAGCCACCTCAGCTCCCGTCGGCTCTCTCCCCGCTTTGTCGCCTGAGAAGGGACCGCTGTGGGCGGCGGGGGGAACAACCACGACAACTGGGTTCTCGCTTGGCCCCGTGAGGCCAGCCGGGCGCAGCCCCCACTCGTCAAAGCTGGGCATCTGCTTCACGAAATCAGCCTTGTCGGAACAAAGGTACAAAAGGACGCCACCGCTCCGTAGGCTGCCTGGGGAAGGATCACCAGTCAAGACCCGAAGCACCGTCCGCAGCACTTCGGGCGCCAAATCCTCCTCCTGAAGCCGCATGCGGTCTCCGCGCCCCGCAAAGTTCCACATCCGGCGAGAGTGGCGCTGGAGAGGAGCAACGCGACACGAAAGGAACTCCCTCACCACCTTGGGCGCTGTCACATTGTGCGCCCTCAAACTTTCGAATCGGCGCCAGACGAAAGCGAGCCGGGGGCTCGTGAGCGGTTCATGACCCCAGCCTGGGTTGGGAACAGCAGGCAAGGTCGGGTGCGAGAGCAAGGGGCTGGGCCCTCCGACGTCCACGTACATCCACCGCTCTCTGAACCTGGCCTGAGAAGGCGGAAGGCCGAAATCAATCCCTGAAGCAGCCGTCTCAGGCACGGCGAAGAAGCTTACACACCCCGAGCACTGAGTGGGATCGCTCAGGCGCAGAGAAAAGAAGTGGCGCAGCAGGGCAACAGAAGGAGGGATGCCTATCATCGCCTCGCACACGAAAGCAAAGACAGCCAAAAGGGTAATGAACTCCGGCCCGAGGTGCATCATGTGGATCTGATAATGGGAGAGCACATCATTGAAGAAAGCAGAAAAGGGGGAACCAGACCCGCCCATAAGGCATCGGCGAAGAATCGGACCTCCGTGACGGTCCTGGCAAGAAAGGCGCGGGATGCGGGCCAAACTGTGGTCCGGCCGCACTCGTTGAAGATGGAAGCAAGGGCGGAGTGGACATTGTCCAAGGCTTCCGGGTAGAGTATAATTGACCGATCAACGGCGGGGGCCGTTGCTGGAGGTGCGCAGGACGAGGGCGCGGGCTTCTTCCCCCTTCCCTTCTTCGTTGGCGCCATGGCGTTAGGGAAGGGGAAGAGCTCGAGCCGGATTGGCAGCGGAGGTTGGAGCTCGGATAAGAAGGAAAGGTAGAAGGTGAGCGGGCAGCCAAAGGAGGAACAACTGTGTGCAACTACGGGTCCGCTTAGCCGGGCGCAGAGCAAGGCGTCATGGGAAGTGCAGACGCCCACGTCCAATCAACCGCCATGCGGCGCCCAAGGCCGCAGGCTGTTAGGGCCCGCGGTGCTTCGTGCTTACCCCTTCGCTTCTCTGCTAAGCCAAGCCCGCGCGTGCCTAGGGCCCGGGGGCTACTGTCGACGTTCTGGGAACGGGAGTCCCTAGACTTGCCTGCCTGCGGCCTGCGGCGTGACTCAAGTGGGAGCCCCGCGCGGCCCATCTTCATCAGCACAAGCTCAAGACCCTCGCAAGGGCCAAGCCTCGCTGGGCGGATGACAGGAAGCTTCCTCAGAGGCAGCCTCATCAGGCAGACTCGCGAGGAGGCGGAGAGATCAATGCAAGGGTACCTCGCGAGGATCCCATGACACAAGCCATGACGATCAAGGCTAGGCGGGCGCCAGGTGGGCGCCGGCCTACGCAGGGTCCTTGTTTCCCCTTTGGTGCAAAGGGGGCAAGCACATGCCAAGGTATCAGGCAAAGGTTGCCATTTCAGTGCAACGAGACCAAGACCAGCCGGACGGCCGGACGAAGGTCACCGTGGAGCCCAAGACAGCGTCATCACCAGTGCTTTTGGCAGTCGAAGACCACCTTTAGTCAGGATAACTTGTACTAGATGTTCTCCTTCAAAATGGCCAATTGTTGACGCCCTTCCCGCTCAATTATTCGGGGAGAGGCTCAGGGCCTCTATAAATAGAGCTAGCCACCACAGAGTAGAGACATCTAGAAAACCTAGAGACATCGAGAAGGGAGGCTAGAGATCTGGTAGAACCCTAGCAGAGGGAGAGAAAACCCAGTAAAGACTAAGTAGAACACACCGCATCAGCTCAAGAACACCCCTCGCGAGGCTGTTCTCCCCTTGTACTGTCCATCATCAGCCCCAGAGGCAATCCACCACACCACACACTGGAGTAGGGTATTACACCACAACGGTGGCCCGAACCAGTATAAACCTCGTGTCTCTTGTGTTGTTCATCATTTTTCATCTTAGTTCGCACGAGTGGATTGGACGTGGATCGGTAGGGGAGAGATCTCCGCGCGCACCCCAGTGTTCGAACCTCAAGGGTTTGCCGGAACCCGAAATCCGACAATTTCCTTTTTCTTATTCTTTTACTTTACTTTTTTCCTTTCTTCCTTTTCTTAAATGCGCAAACTTTTTCCAAATTGTTGAACTTTTCAGTTTGAGGATTTTCTTCGAATTTGGTGAACTTTTTTCAAATTCGATGCACTTTCTCAAATCGATGATTTTTTTTCAATTTTGATGAACTTTTTTAATTTATTGAACTTTTTTCAAACATGGTGAACTTTTCTTCTAATTCGGTGAACTTCTAGAAAATCGATGATTTTTTTTCGAATTCAATTTAAATTTATTGTTTTTTTTCAAACTCGGTGAACTCGTTTTCTAATTCGGTGGACTTTTTTCAAAACTGAAGAACTTTTTTTGAATTCGATGAACTTTTTTTTAAATTCAATCAGTTTTTTCTCAAAATTGATGAACTTTTTCCAAATTCATGAACTTGTTTGAAAAATTGATGTACTTCTTTTAATAAAGAAAAATCAAATTTTCCAAAATAATTCAAAAATGTAGGTGCTAGTGTGTAGTACGTAATAGATAAATAGTGCGCTTACAGTGTGTCTTAAAAAGTACGCGTTGCTACTTTTTTTTTGAGACTACGCGTTGCTACTAACCACTTGCATTACGAAGGCGTGGTGGTTAGCTACATCAATCTTGCAACGGAAACGTTTCCAGCCGGGGCACCGCCCGAAACGTCGCGCCGGTCGCGCCACATGCGTACGATTGAAAGGGTATCGTGTGTCTCTAATGCGTCATTTCCTAGATTTTTTTCTCTCTCTCCTGTATCTTCTTTCTCCACCAATCAATCTCATTTTCTTCTCTCTCACTATCTTCTCTCTCCTTCACGAACCACCACCGCCCGGTGAGCTCGCGCGGCCGTGCGTTCTCGTCCTCGCCGCTGACCATCAGCCTCTTCCCGCCTCCCTCCTGCGCCGCAAACCACCCGTACTGCTTTTTTGGGCTCTTCGCATGCTCCGTGTAGAGGACTCCATGGCCGTGAGGCGAGCACCGATGCTGCGACCAGCAAGCCAGGCGGTGCGCCCAGGAATGGCCGGAGATGTGAACTGGCAGGCCGAGGTTGGAGGTGTGGTCACCACGCGCTAGAACTGACCGATGTAGGGGCATAACCCTGGTGGAAATTTGCTGGAACCGGTCGACGTCGGAGTTACAACCACGATGGAAAATTGCTACAACCATGGCGGACATTTTTTTGCTAAAAACTACGGCGAGGGTTGCAACCGGCACAGTTTGGTGCTACAACCCTTTTGACAGATGTTACATCCAGGACGACAAATGTTACAACCATGGCGGCCGGTGGCGACAAAATGCTACAACCATGGAAGGACGAAGAATGCAACCGGCGCCAACAGATGCTACAACCCTTCGACAAGGTGCTACAACCATGGGCGATAAAATGCTTCAATCGAAGGCAAACAAATTTTTGGGGTGCTGGCACTGCCCAAACACGGAAGCTAAAACCGACGACGATAAAAGCTTCAACCGGCGACTAGAAAAGCTTCAACCGGCGACGAAAAAAGTTTCAACAATAAAGGACGGAAGTTATGGATGACGACGAAAGCTACAACTGTTAATGAAAAATGCTACATCCGACAATGGAAAAAGCTTCGATCATTCATGTCTCGGCTTAACCCGCAACGGTGACGATGACATTTTTGCTGCATCCGTCGTCGAGTTTTGCTACAACCAGCGTTGACATAAGCTGCAACCATTCATGACGATGACCCTGACCTGTGATGGCACACGACGATGTTTTGTTGCATCTGCTGTCGTTTTTTGCTTATGACCATCGTTGATGATTGCTTCGACGGGGTTCGTAATGGGAGGTGGAGCTGCAAAAAAGTTTGGAGCTGCAGCTGCAAGGCTACAAGACAAGTTCTTCCTACGGAGACAGATCAAGTACAACGACGGCCTCCAACGACAACCCTGGGTGTGGGCGCGGCGATCCGCGGTGCTGCTAGCGGCCGGTGACGGGTCGTGCGCCGTGGTTTGCTACGATAGGCGAGCACCTGAGGTGTTACAAGCTGCAGGAGACGAGGTACTTTTCAGGCGGCATCTGCCATGTGCGTGGGAAGGAAGCTTCGCTGGGAAGGTGGGGAATCGTTTAGACGGGGAAGAAGATAAGATCTAAACGGTTCAGATGGTGCCAATTCGACGGCTGCTAGGCGACCGGCCGAACGTTGGGCCGGTGCGCCGGCGCCTAGTGTTGCCCATCTTGCAATATTGCGGCGCGAGTTCGAATCCCTGTACTAGCAGTTTTTTGCTGGGTTTTTTCGCTTGACTGTTTGCTGCCTATTCCTTTCGTGGGCCGGCCCACTAGAGACTGTAGCGGGCGCCGGTTTGCCCGAGCGGCGCTTAAAGCGCCCAATAGGAGCTCTCCGTTGGCGGGTCCAAAAAGAAGGCGAGCGCTCGATCGTGCGTTCTTCGGGAAAAGTTGAGTAGTCTTGTTCGTTTGCGTTTGACCAGTCAACCGACGACTTTAAAAAAGGTAAAAGAGCAAAAAAATGCAAAGAATAAATAATTCATAAATTACAAATGTTCACAGATTTTTAACGAGTATCAAGAATTTTTAAAAATGTTCATTGTTTTTAAAAAAAGTTCATCAAATCTGAAAAAGAAAGTTCAGCGATTTGGAAAAATATCATAAATATGAAAAGAAAAACATCGATTTTGAAAAATATTTGATTTAAAAATAGAAATGAAAAATGAAAGGAAACATAAAAAAGGAAATAAGGAAAACAGAAACAAAAACAAAAAAGAAAAGGCAAACAGAAAGAAAATAATTGACAACTGAAAAAAAGGAAGAATAGCAGGTGAAAAAAACCCACCGAAACCTAGCCAGGAAACCAGGTGGGAACATATCCCAGAAAACGGGGCGGGAGGAATGGGACGACAGCCCCTGGGACTAGCAATGTGGGGTGGGGGGGGGGGGGGGGGCCTTTCCTATTTGGGGTTTAAAACACCACACCAAAAGGGAAAGGGAACCGC
>NW_024112500.1:0-21802 GCF_003073215.2 Triticum urartu | reverse complement strand
AGAGGGAAGAGGAGGCGCGGGTCGGATCGAGATCAAGATGGAGGGGGAATCAAGATCGAGATGGAGGGGGATCGAGATCGAGTGTCCTCATAAATATTCAATATTTTATCATATTGAATATGAAAAAATATCATCAAATTTGAAAAAATATTCATGAATTCAAAAAGTGCCCATGAAATTTAAAAATATTCATGATATCAAAAAGTGCCCATGAAATTTAAAAATATTCATGATATCAAAATATATACTAATGGCGCACTTCTACAGGGTGCGCCATTAGTAGTTTTGCAAAAAAAAAAGAATAAAAAAAAATTCAGTACTGGCGCACTCCATGTCTGGTGCGCCATTACTAGTTAGAACTAGTAATGGCGCACTTCGGTAGGATGCGCCATTAGTATGTATGTAAAAAAATTATCACTAGTGGCGCACCTATTTTCTGGTGCGCCATTAGTGTCTTCCACACTAATGGCGCATCACCAACTGGTGCGCTATTAGTATATAGTAGTGGCGCACTACTTCCCTGGTGCGGCATTAGTGTCAATCCTATCTATAGCCCTTTTCCTAGTAGTGACCGGCTCCTAGGATGGTGGCGATGGGGCGCCTCACATTGCCTCGACTGCTAGTCTCATCCTTCCCGTATGTCTTCCTTGCCGGCCGTCTCCCCTGCCGGCAGTCACACCCTGGGCCGGCACGCCTCCGTCTATCTACCTTCCCTCCCCCCGCTTGATCCACATGGCCACCAGTGCCGTATGTGCCTGCCACCGAGGCACTTCCTCACTAAGCCCCACGTTAGATCTGGCGGTAGGATCCCATCAAATTCCTTCCACTCGCCGATGTCGCTTGCTCTTCCTGGCGTAGGATCTTGGGCGGTTGGTGGTAGGGCTCCTCAGCCGATTTTTCCACTCTTGGTGGCAATGTGGCGGCGTCCATCCTTCCCCTGACCCGTGGCCATGGCCCAAAAAGATTCTGGTTTTTTATGTGTCCCGGTGGTGCCTCCTCGGCGGCGGTTGCGATCTGGCGTTCGGCGGGCGGTGGACGCTTGTGCCCTTGCAGTTGGACTATTGCTGGTGCGGCTCCAGAGCCGACGACCTTCGACCTGCTTTTTCTGGTGTCCATGGTTGTTGCTGTCTCTTCATGCGACGCGCCGGCCACGACACTCTAGATGTTGCGCCTCCTCCAGCCTCTATGCCTCGCCGGTCAGTGACTGCCTTAGCCTTGCTTGTCCCGAGCTGCGTCTCCTCTAGTTCCTACCTTGCCGATATCGCTGGTTACCGTTGCGTCCCCTGCATCGGCCCACTTCGCCCCGTAGCCCCCAATCACGGCCACCTCGTTGTCCCGCCACCCGTCATGTCCAAGGCTCACGTGTCCTGGGCTTTGACCTGCACTTGACTTTCGACTCCCGGTTTCTAATCCCTAGCTATGAGATTGCTCAGACCTAGGCCAAGAAGAAATCCCTTCTCGGCTTGCTGGTGCTAGCAGTTGCAACACTAGCAAGTGTTGTCCCCTCCTTGGATGCGTTGCTATGGCCTCTCTTTGCCCCTCTTAGAGCACTAGGGGAAACCCTAGGTCTGATTCTTTGGATCAAGCGGCGACGGCACCACGCCGTCGTTATCCTTCTTGAATGTGCCATCTTTCATGATCCCGATGTCTACGGTGATGGACTTGTGGATGTGGGTCGTCATGTTGTTTCGGATTGCTTCTTATGTTAGGGAGTTTAGCTATGTTGTGCATTTATTTGGCAGAGCAAACCTTTGTCTCTCTGCTCTGGACACCGTGTTCATGCCATCTGTATTCGTGCATGTGTTGTACTCTCGCTTGTACTCATTCTTTATTCTTCTATCAATGAAAAGATACGCAAACTTTGCTTATTCTTCTATCGATGAAAAAATAGTGCTGACCAGGCCCAGCTCGGTTCATGCGAGGTGGGTAATTTCGGTCAACTGTATGATGGTCGAAAAAAATCAGAGAAATGCACAGTCCTTTATTTATCTACTAGTACTTGTATATTTGGCTAGGATCTTTTTTTTTTCTGCTGGATGCCAACATATTTCACGTGTTAGGAGCTCTAGACTTTAATTTCAATCAATCGATTTCCCATGTTTTGGCAACGGCCGGATTAATTAATCAGTGACCATGTCACTTCGGTAATGCAACTAGCTTGCCCGGGCTCACTGTGGCCTCAACAAGGTCATGTCTTTGCTTTATTCATGGGGAGGTGAGATCGAAAATAGATGATCCATGGAGACGTGCGTCAGTGTCTTGAATTATAGTGACCTTTTTATTTGTTGTTGTTGCTTTTGATGGGTCTTTGGAGTAGATGACAAGGGTCAAGACGTGTAGACCTTTTGTTTATGTGAAATGGAAAACCTTGTAGACAGGGCTTTGGAGCCCCACCTCCTCTCATATTCTTGGCAAAGATAGAGCAGTGCACATGGTGACATGCATGCATGCATGACCGCATGTAGGTAGTCACGAGCACCTGGCCTTGGCAAAATGAGCAAGATGGGGCGCGCTCTAACAACCAGCAGTGCACATAGCACGCGGGTACATGTGCAGCTAAAATGAGGATCAGCTCATACCAGATCAGCTAAAATGAGTTTCACGCGCTGAGAGAGATACATGAGCTTGTTTATTTTGTTTGTCATCTTGATTTGTTGCGTCTTGTCTAGTCCCACTCCATGGGCTGAATTCCACAACTGGGATAGAAGGAGTATCAACATGTGTAAGTCTGGGTTGGTGTGGCAGAATTACGACCTGACTAATTGTAAGTTGCATTTGCACAACTCTTGAAAACTGCTTAATCAGACCACCAAACACAACTGTAGGAAACAAACTAGCTAGTAAACTGCGTAAATTTCTTCTTCTTTCAGTAGGACACATCTTAACAGAACAAGCACAGAGTGATCGCTCCCTGATCATCAAATACACATGCGGTTCAAACTTCAAACAGAATCGTCCCAACTGAACAACATTACCATGCATGCACGGCAAGATTCAGAGTACAAGTTGGAAATAAACGGAGCCACCTTAAATACTAGCTGAATAATGATATGCAGGAATGAAATTAGCACAAGCAAGACAAACAGTCAGTGTAAGAAGACATCTCTAAAGTACAGGCATGTACCCCCAACATTTTCCTCTGCACTTTATTTCCTTGTTTCAACAAACACATGTACAGGCTAAAAATCATTATGAGACGTTTATCCGTGGACAATTTTACAGGTACTTTAAGTTGCATTTCCGCAACTCTAGAAAACTGCTTGATCAGCAAGGAGGTTGATACTAGGAACCTATGTTGAAACAACATGCATGTGTGTATGCATATAAACTGCACTACCAATTTCACCAACATCAATTAGACCCAAGATAAGCTAATTATGCATGTGAGGCACTGAGTATATATGCATACAAGCATAACTGAAATAATTTTGTATGGTGAAATAAAACTATAAGCAAAATTTCTTAATTTGCTAGCTGTACCGCAACAATTCCTAGAGGTTCAGGGGAACCAACAGCTATATATACCCACAATGGATTACGCCAGCGGTTGCATGAAAAACAATGGTTAACATATATATACTTCATGAATATATATAAAAAGTGCATGCAGTGACAATCTCACCAACATCAATTATACTGAAGCTGGAGATAAATGAGCATAGAAGTGATGTCTGATCATATAGAGAGAAGTCAAATACCACTGTATCAAAGACGACCAGAATTCAGTAATTCACACATAGGGCAGTACACTAATAAATTCACACAGATAAGCTGCACAAATAAGCATATAAATGATGTCTGGTCATATAGAGAAAAGGTCAAATACTACTGCATCAAAGATAAGGCAGTACACTAGTAAATTCACACAAACATAGGGCAGGGCACTCGATCAATCGTCGCAGCTAGCATAATGCACACTCTACGTTATTGCACTCAATATTCATCAGTCTCTCATCATCAGTACATCACGAGTCATGAGAGGATCCATAGACATGATCCGCTGCTTGCCCTGCTTCCCAGTCCTACTCACGGCCGAGGATGAGGGCCAGGAAGCTGATGGTGTCTCCCGCCGCGCAGACGAAGATGCCCACGGTTGAGCAGATCCTGAAGAAGAGGTCTCCTGGGTCGGCGACGAGGAAGAGGCGGGCTAGCGCGGCGTAGAAGCAGTGGCCGCCGATGGTGAGCGCGAGCGCGAGGTAGGCGAGGGCACGGCGGACCCAGCGACGGCGGCACTGGAGACGCAGCGCCAGCGCCGCTGCGGCCGCCTGGAGCGCGACGCAGCACAGCATCCCGATACCTAGGGCGTTCATCACAGCTTCCTCCGCGTCCGTCAGCAGGCCGCACCGAAGAAAGAGGGAGGACTGCGGAGGAGGAAATTCAGAACGCGAAGGAACATGAATAGCGACGTGGAAGAGCTCGCCGACTCGTCTTTACATGGCTGCACTGGACGTGGAAGAGCTCGAGTGCGTAGGCCAAGCCGAAGGAGAACACGAAGGCGAAGGCGAAGGAGAAGGCGGTCACGAGCACCCACTCGCTGACCTCTCGGACAACATCCGGACGAGGCGTCTTCTTCGCCACGGTCACCGGTAGCAGATGAGGAAGAGGCGTCTTCTCGCTGCCAGTGCCATCCATGGATCCAGCCTTCTTCTGCGGGGACTCCATGGATCCAAGGCTCCAAGCTAGCTAGTCAGGACAAGTGGACAAGAAGAAGATGAAGCATTAGCATGAAAGTGAAGCATCTCCGGGAACGGGGACACGGAGGAGGAGGGGATGGACTCACCGCCGCTCGTCGATCGATGTGAGAGATGCTTCCCTACTCCTGTACTGATCCCTAGCGTGACTATGGTGTGGTGTTGGAGCCTGGAGGCGGAGGACTATGGTGTGGAGCCGAGACGATGCAAAGGGACGCAGCGTGGGCGCCCACCACGACGTGTCGATCGAGCCGCGCGCGCGCACACAGAGGCCCATGTGACTGTGGACAAAGGAAACCACGGGGAAGGAGAGGGCATGCCATCTTTGGCAATGCAATGGGATGCTTAATTTGCTGGCAGATGTACAAAACTGTGAGTGAACCTCAGCACACCCATGACATGCAGTAAAAAAATAGCTAGCTCATTTTAGCTACGCGCGCGGTCATTTTCAACTAGTATGATTTCTAGTAACACCACTCTTAACGACGGGTGCCAAAGCAATCATTTTAGCAAGCTAGCTTCTACGACATTTTGACCGAATCATTTCATTGTTTTTTAATATCTTTTTTATGCATGATTGGATGTCGTTAGCTGATGCAACCTTAACTTCGAGTTACATTGTGTATTACCACGTGACGCTGGGTTTTCCATAAGATCATTCCCGAGCTTATTTATCTATGTTGAGAATGGATATGGTGGGCCTCCAAAGGTCTGTATGGTCATCTTGACCCTTATCATCTACTTGAAAAGCGTGTCAAAAGAAGGAAGAAAGTGATGGCCATTGATGACACGTCTCCACCAAGGCATAAAGTGCCGAGCCATCACGTGCTTTCCAACAATCCATGCTTTCAAGGCATTATCTTGAGTGAGCTTAATTTTTCTCCCTTTTATCCCTTTTCATATTTTTTTTAATTTCTAGGCGATGTCAATATACATAAGTAATTCTCTATTAGTTCTCCTTTCTCATTACTTTACCGGGAAGAGACCGGCTCCTATGAAGGAATTAGCTTTGCTCTAATCGTAACAATCCAGATATTGTTGTAAAGCCTAAAGCCTAACCCTAAACTATAAACCTTAAAATATATAAACCCTTGCTTTAATAAAGTGAGATGGTAATTAGTTAATCTCTTCTGAACACATGGAAAATCTATCACTTGGGAAAAAAATCAAGATCCTTGCATGCTAATCTGTCACATGCTCACATATCAAATGACCATGCCTCTAGACTATATTTGCTAGGACAACTAACTTTTCTTTAGCGCCAACTGAGCTTCAAAGAATCTGTGACATAACGAGATCACAACTTAAGTTTGACCATTAAATTAATGTAGCTTGCGTCAGAATTCATATCAGGTTACATATGCACATCAAGTTGTTTATAATTGATCAAGGGGTAGTCTGGTGTAAGAAATCAATTGAAGTTTGGCTCCTAAAGTGGGATAAGAACCCTTAATTACGATGATGCATCCGGTGTGCATGTGTCCCCTGGACTCATTTGCCACCCTGATGGCAGACAAACAAAATAAACTCATCATCATCGAAGCTCACAATGCCCACTTGTACGTTTTCTGAAGGTAACACCTTAGGATCGATATTATGAAGGGGCTAGTGGAGGTCGCTTGATCTGCATAGTGTCAGTCCTGAAGTGTTACAAAACATTTCATAAAACACCTTCAATACACACACACACATCGTCCGACTTTTCAATCAGATGATAAAATTAATCACTAAGTAAATTTTCATGGGTTGATCTTTTGATAAAAAAGCGTGTAAAAAACTATGCTAGAATTAGGTGGCATTTTGACCACTCCTAGTACGCACGCCTGCAAAATTTTCACCTCGACGATCCCAATGCACCATCAAAGGCACATAGCTATAAATTCCACCTTGGCAGCCGTTCTCAGTGAACCATCCTTAAAAAGGCATCTGATGCAACGGGCTGCTGCCGATGGTGTATTGTACTTCACCACGGCCTTGAAGCATCCAATTAGGGTATTGCTGGCCTTGCAACTGCCTTCTCGTCATCCACTAGTCTTCCTATATTGTCCAATAGTCAGCTTTGTGGGCATCGCTGGCCCTGCAGCTGCCTGATCATCAGCGCAGCTGTTCTCGCGCTCGACAAGGCACATGAGGAGGCAGCCGCCATGCAGATGTAGTAGTCGGGTTGCATGACACACACCTTGTTGATGACGGCCGCACCGCACTTTGGTGACTACCCGGACACCTCCTCTATTGGCATGGCAATCCCACCATCGTCGTCTCTGGTAGCAATCCGGGTGACTGATGTGGCAGCGTGGGCCACAAAAGGTTAGGCCATATTTGCGCACCTTCGGCTTTCCCCTGCAGGAGCTACTCATGGGGAAGATCGCCCGGATTGGCAGGGTGCCACTGACCATGCAACTGGATGAAGCAGCTATTGCCTATTTTCGTGAAATTTCTCGTCGCATAGGAGGCTCGCTAGAGGGCCAATGCGAGGAAGAGGGGGAGGGAGGGATTGAGGTTTCCATTTTGACTGTCACTGGGACGGCGGACGACCAGAAACGCCCGTTACAACGTGCGGATGGGAGCCAAGCATTTCCCCTACTTTTACTGACAACGGTTGCGATTGGACTAAACTTGAGGAGATGAGGGGCAGGGGGAGTCATATTTGAGGGATTAAACTTTTTGTGGGATTTGCTAGCTGATACTTAATTCTCCAAAACAAAAAATTCCCGTCAAATATGACTTTGGGGGATCTCCTATAGATGCACTAAGGCCCTATTCCCCTTTAATGCCAATCTTCAACTTAATTCCTATGCCAAAATCCCTCTTGATCAATTCTAAACCATATCCCCGGAACTTGACATGCATATGGATGAGTCCTTTAACGGTGCCTCCGGCTAATATGGGTCCTCTATCAGACTGGATTGGACGGTCCAGATGCGATGGAATACACTAACGTCACATGAATTATATGGAGGCCCGAGGGGCATTTTTGGTATAAAAAATCAAACAAAGGAGGTGTTCCCTCTCAAACTAATCGATGGGAATTTTTTGATGGAATTTAAGGGCTATTTTTGGTAGGCATTTTATCAATTTCATTCTCGTCACTCCCATCACTTTTAGTTCCCCCTACACCGCGGCAGTGCTAGGATTTGACCTCTCGTTGGCGTTGGGGTCTCGTCCCTTGTTAGGAGGATGGAGTCGCACGTCTACCTTACACTATCGGCCGCTTCGCTCCCCTTCACCCCACCCCAATCCCATCTCGCATCTCCTCTTTACCGAAGAAGACGAGTGGAGCCCGTCCTTCCTCTCGTGTCCACCGCTTGGAGATGATCAATTATGTGCCATCCCTCCTCCCTAGTCCTCTATGTGTTCCTCTAGCCACGAGGTGAGCCGCTACCCCCGGCCGTCCCCATTACCCCGTGGTTATTTGTGTCCTCTAGCTCACCTCTCTGATATGGCTGCAGGTTTCTCTGGCCATGCATGTCTTCTAGGGGAAAGTGGTGGTTGTGCATCTAGTTTTCATTCCCATGTCTTCCAGGGGCAAAGTGGTGGTTGCACATGTCTCTTCAAGTTCTGGTTGAAGAAAAAATGGAAAAATAAAAGTAGGGGTAGAGAGGGAATTTTGTAGAAATGAAAATATTCGTAGAGTCCTGGAATTATGCCCAATTTAAATAAATATGCTCTTGCAATTTTTAAATACTAAAAAATTTGAACAAGTTTGAATTGAATTTTGAATCTAACCAGATCATTCCCAAATGAGCTAAAATTTGGACGGGTGGGTCTTGCCATGGTGTAGGGACTATAGAAATATAGTGAACATTAATCTGAACGAGGAAATGATGCCACTTGAATTTGTTGGACAAAAGAAAGAAAAGCAAAGGCTTGAGATGGGATTTTTGAAACTTGATGATGGTTTGGTTGGAACGAGCAAGATGAAGATTAAGGGAAGGAGTCCCACACAAGATCACAACAAAATTAAATATGCCACAAACAAAGCAATGATGATTATGATGCATGATGCAAAACAATGACAAGAGGCAACACCAAATTATACAGCATCCAACATGGATGACACAATTAAGGTAGGCATTACATATGGGTTGTTACAGATCTGTACGGCGATCCCTAGTTGTGCGACCTAATCCACCATATGACATAACGAGATCGTCAAGTTAAGTTTAACCATGAAATTAATGTAGCTTGCGCCAGAATTCAAATTACGTTACATATGCACATCAAGTTGTTTATAATTGATCAAGTGGCATAGGAAATCAAGAAGATTGGCTCCTAAAATGGGATAACAACGCTTAAATAGCATGATGCATTGGATATGCATGTGCTCCCTCGACTCATGTGCCACTGTGATGGCGGACAACAAGATAAACTCATCATCACCGATGCTTGCAATGCCAACATCTCAATGATATAAGTTGTTTCCATGTGTGTGTTGTGTGAAGGTGACACCTTAAGATCGATATTATGCGGAGGCTATTGGAGGTTGCTAGATGTGCATAGTATCAGTCCCGGAGCGCTACAAAACATTTCATCAAACACCTTCAAAACATACTCACACAATCCGACTTTTCTATCTGCTGATAAACTTAATCGGCAACAAATTTTTCATGGGTTGATCTTTTTATTAAAATGTGTGTAAAAAAAATATTCTAGAATTAGGAGGCAAATTGACCACTCCTGGCACACACGTCTAAAAAGGGTGACATATATGATATCTGGTCGTATGGAGAAAAGGTCAAATACTACATGAAAGATGGCCACAATTCAGGTTAACACATTACACAAATACTTCCTCCGTAACTTAATATAAGCCGTTCACACTATAATTGTGTAAAAAAAATGTCTTATATTAAGTTATGGAGGGAGTACTAACTAGTGTCGTTGATCTATCCAATTAACAGTAGTACACTAGTAGATTCACACATACATCACTCGGTGAATTGTACCAAAGCTGGATAAATAAGCATATAAATGATGTCTGGTCATATAGAGAAAAGGTCAAATAGTACGGCATCAAAGGCGATAACAATTCATAAACTTTTATATGACTTTTTAGATCACGACTGAAGTCTTACAAAAGTTTACATAGGGAGTATTAACTAGTAACATGGTGTGGGAGAAGAAAATTTAACAAACAAAATAGTCCGCCCAAATAAATAGTATAGTTTACAGGACAAATAAAAATAAAAATGTTTCACATAGTTTTACAAACGAATGAAAGAAGATACATCTATTGATTGCCAACATGAGTCCACGTATGCTCAACCAAATCATTTTGCAGTTGCACGTGAGTTTCCCAATCACACATGTCTTCATGAAACTGAGTGAACTGCTCAAATGTTGCCGCTACTCCATGCTCAGGCACAACATTCTCACCCTGAAACTGAAAGCCTTGATTGTACAGACGTTCCGGGCGCTCGTCTTCTATGATCATATTGTGCATGATCACACAAACAGTGATCACCTCCCATAGTTTCTGCGTGCTCCAAGTATTAGCAGGATACCGAACGATGCCCCATCGAGATTGGAAAACACCAAAGGCACGCTCGACATCCTTTCTAGCACTTTCTTGCTCTTGGGCAAATATTTTCCTTTTCTCTCCAACAGGGTTGGGTATTGTCTTTACAATAGTGGTCCACTGAGGATAGATACCGTCACCCAAATAGTACCCTTTGTCGTAGTTGTGGCCGTTGACAGTAAAGTTCACCGGTGGGCTGTTGCCTTCGGCAAGCATAGCAAACACCGACGAGCGCTGAAGCACGTTGATATCATTGTGTGATCCAGCCATGCCAAATAAAGAGTGCCAGATCCAGAGATCTTGAGACGCCACGGCCTCTAGTATGACAGTGCAAGCCCTGACATGTCCCTTATACTTCCCTTGCCAAGCAGAAGGACAGTTCTTCCACTCCCAGTGCATGCAGTCTATACTGCCAAGCATCCCCGGGAAGCCCCTGCTAGCATTCATCGCCAACAAACGGGTTGTATCTACAACTGTCGGCTCTCTCAAGTATTCAGGGTCAAACACAGCAATCACAGACTTGCAGAACTTATACAGGGACTCTAGGCATGTAGACTCGCCCATACGGACGTACTCGTCAATGAGATCACCGGGCACTCCGTATGCAAGCATTCGGATGGCGGCAGTGCATTTCTAATAAGAGGAGAAACCAATCTTGCCGACGGCATCCTCTTTGCACTCGAAGTAGTCATCATAGCCGACCACTCCCTCTCTAATACGGTTGAAAACATGCCTACTCATACGAAACCGGCGGCGGAATTTGTGATGTTTGAACAACAGGTTTGTTGTATCAAAGTATTACTTCCAGAGAAGGAAATGCCCGCTCTCTCGGTTACAATTCAACGCCGGAAGGTGGCCCGGAATGGATCCACGGAACAATGGCCGCTGGTTGTTGAGGTGGTGATGGACCAACACGGCAGCCAATATCTCCTCGTCGTCGGACGACGAATCGTCGGAGTCGCAAATGAAACTGTGGAAAAATAACTCGTCGGCGGAGTCCATTTTCGTACCTTGGCAAACTGCCGAACAGCTTGCGGGCGTCGAAGAAGGAGACGGCCGGCGAGGGGAGACGCGGCGCCCACAGACCAGCTAGCTGCCCTGCCGGCGTCCGACGAGTGTGACGGCGTCCGACGAGCGTGCCGGTCGTATGTAGCGGGGGCGGCGAGGCGTCTTCTTGGTCGCGGGTGGCTGTGCGGTGGGGGAAGCGGCAACGGGAACTAGTTTGCTCCCCGGCGGCGGCGGGTGACTAGGGTCAGGGGCGGCGTTGCGGGGCGGATGTGGAGGCGGCGGCAGTTGGAAGAGTCGCCGCAAAAATGGGCGGCGGTGTCGGTGACGGGGGAGGCGGGGGGTGAGGGTTGCTTGTTGGCCGGGGAAGGAAGGCCAATGTGCCACAGACCGGCGGGCCCAGGGACAGGAGTAGGCGACCGCGCGCGCGTCCGTCGCGTGTCCGCGCCGACGCAAATCTGGCTCAAAAATAGGCCGGAAATGGGTCGTCCGCGGACGAAAAACGGACGCGCGTCCGTTTGGGTCGGCGCGTTGGACCGCCTTTTCTGTCCGCGCCGATCCAAACGGACGGCCGCGGACGAAATGAGTCGCCCCATTAGAGTTGCTCTAAGTAACGTAACATGCTTAGTGCGATATTAATTAACACTCACTCATGCCGCACTAAACGGTGGCTCATCATATGTAAGCAACCATACGATGATCTCACTCATGGCAGTTACGATGACTGGGCAATCGAAACTACGGGTAAGTTATGCCAGTGCGGAGCGCGTATACTCGAACAGGAATGCCAGTGGTGTGAAGCACTGAAGCTCACACACACACAAATGCGTACATGCATGGCAGAAAAAGGCCATAGCTGCTGCACAGTGTAATTTGGTACAACTATGGCAATTTCTGCAGTGTACACACACTCACACCGGCCGTTCCATCTGAGTAGCAGCGCACGCATGTAATGTAGCCCTCCTGCTTTTTGCACTAGCAGTGCTAGCTAGCTGTCCACCCAGCGCCGTTCCATTTGCGGCAAGTAGCTTCCCCCATCACCCATATCCACTCTGACGACTAGCTAGTGTGGTTCGATCCAACATTATGATCACGGTCTACGGATGCACTATATGTTTGTATGTTACCACACCACCTTCCCAGTTTGCAAGCTCAGACATGAAGGTGGCGTTAGTTCCTAGTTTAATTTTCTCGCCAAAGATATATGTGAGTGGCACTAGTTCGCTAATTAATTTCAAGAAGAAAGACCAAGAGAAATAAGGATTTGGGACGGGAGGCGCTTCCCTTCCCTAGCTGGTCGATTTTCAACTAGCGCATGTGATTTCCAGTACCATACCAATGCATGCGCCACTCTTAACGATGGGGTGGGGGTGGCTCATCAATCATATTGATCAGCTAGCTTCTACAACATTTTGGCTGAATCATTTGATTCTTTCTAATATCCTTTTTTTGCATGATTTGATGACGTCAAATAATGCAACCTTAACTTTGAGTTAATTAGCTTACTTATATTTATCTTTGTTGAGAAAATGGGTGGTGGTGCTCGAAAGGTCTAGATGGTCATTTTGCCATCGTTATCTAATCGAAAAGCGTGTCAAAAGAATATGAGCCACACTACCTAGTTCAAAAACTAGTGCGCGGCTAAAATGAGCTAGATGGGTTTTCACTGCCATGTGTATACAATTTCACCCACATCGCATTAATTTTTTTTATCAAGGATAAAATGAGCTAGTAGCAAAGAAATGACGCTTTGCCAAAGATGGCATACGCGCTTGGCTGGGTGCAATGCAGCACATAGGCAGCTTCCTGTGCCCGTCATATCGTCACTTCCACTCTCTCTCTCTCTCCTCTCCTCTCTCTCTCCCATCGGATCCAAGGATAAATTAAAGCTCCGTCTGCGACCAAGACTATACTCCAGAAAGAAGCACAGCAAGGCAAGGCATCCGAGCAGTACGGTGAGTAGTCCACTAGGCAGAGGCACTAGCTCGTCGGATCTAGTCACCAGAATCTTCTCACCAGTTGAAATTAAGCCAACCAACTAACCGTCTTCTTCTCACGGAAATCTTTCTTCTTGTTTCTTTTGCAGACAGGAAACTGAACAAGCAACTAAACCGATCGTTGCTAGCAGCTTGGAGTTGGATCCTTCCACCATCACCATGGACGGCAACAACCAGATCCATGATCCGCTGCTTGCGACCGTGCCCAAGGAGGAGACCATCCCGGCTGCCGTCCGGCGGGCCAGTGGATGGGCGCTCTTCACTGCCTGCGGCACCCTCCTCTCGTTCGCCGCGGGCCACGCGGCCGCCTACGCAGTCGGCCAGTACCAAGTCTGCTCCACCCAGGTCGGACTACGTAACTACACCCGCTTGGTTGGTTTCTGGACAATCCAAACTTTCCATCGATGGATCCATCCATCATATTCAAGATGGTTCAGTGTGGTGTTCGTCTGTATGCACACGCCGTTCGTCCTGCGGTGCGTCCTGTGGACCGACGCGCAGGCCGCCGACGACAGCGCCCTCTGGTTCGGGATGCTGTGCTGCGCCCTCTGGTTCGGGATGCTGTGCTGCGCCCTACTCCAGGCGGCTGCCGCGGCGCTGGCGCTTCACCTCCCGTGCCGCCGCCACTGGGTCCGCCGCGCCCTCGCCTTCCTCGCACTCGTCGTCACCTTCGTCGGCCAGTGCATGTACGCCGCCGCCGTCCGCCTCCTCCTCGCCGTCGACCCAGGATACATCATCGCCAGGATCTTCTGCACGGCGAACATCGTCATCTTCGCGGGGGGCGACCTCATCTGCTTCCGGGGCCTCCTCCTGGGAGGTGACAACTGATGAGCAGGGCGTAGGCAGCCGATCGATCAGTTCGCGCGTTCATGAGGTACGGATGAAGTCATGACTACCTAGCTTGTTCTAAGGAATAAGAAAATAGAGTATGCATTATGCTATGACCATTGATGGAGTGCGGTATGTCTGAATTTATTAGTGTTAGTTGGATGGATTGACTATACTCCGACGTCTTTGATGTATATATTGGACCTTTTCATTTCCCTGCAGTATGATTATCAGACTTCAGACATGAGTTATATGTTCCAGCTTCGGTACAATTGTTACTGTTGTTTAATTATATATATCTATGCATCCCTCGCTCATGTTTGTTTGTGGTGTGGAGTGAGCCATTGTTTTTCATTGAATTCCAGCATGTATGAATAATGTATTTCGCCGGGGTTCAGCCGTGACCTGTGAGTTTGGTCAGGCCGGATTTTTGGATGCAAGAGTGACCTGACCACACTCTTGATCGGCTGGGCTGGGGGTGGCCACATGCAATTGAGAGAGACACGGTTGGTGACATAGATTCAGGTGTAGGTCTGAAACGCCGGGATTTGTACTACTGTACTAACTAAAACAGTGGCCCTTGCAAATGCCAGGGCACCTAGCAAGTACATCAAACCCTCTAGAAAATCTTTTGAGATTCCAAATCATTTTAGACTTATTTCTTAAGACAAATATTGTTTTGGGTTGGTCATCCAGTTATTACAACAGATAATATTGATTTTATCGATGAACTCTTAATACTCTGTGCATTTGCTCCCTCTTGTGGCGATTTGTGACATAGACTCGAGTGTAGTAGCTAGCTATCTTGGGTGGACTCCTGGACTTTTGTCATGATGCGTTTGGGGTTTGTATTATTCGTACTAACTAGAACAGTGGCCCTCGCAAATGTGAGCGCACCGCCTTTATTGTTCTGATGAAAATGTTGGACAAAAGAATAAAGTTTTTGATATCCGATTGCCATTGCTAAATTGAATATTATAAGAAAGAAAAGTATTAACGGCCATTTTGGTGCAAGTTCAAAATAGTGGATTGGAGAGTACAATAATGTTTTAAAAAAACTGGTTCAACAAATGTCAAAGCACAATAATTACTCCATTCGTTCCAAAATATATTGGTTATTAGATTTTTGCAAATTCAAACTTTGTACACTTTGAACAAGTTTATAGAAAAGAATTGTCAACATCTGCAATATCAATTCATTACTTTTAGTTCAAGAAATATATTTGCATATGGTATACATTCCATATTGTATATATTGGTTAAACTTTATGAAGCATGACTTTCGAGAAAACCAATGGCCACTATATTATGGAACTGAGTAAGTGCAATTATAATTTTGAAAATTGCATCATGAGTCCTAAAACTATTGGAGGTGTGTCAGTCCAGTCCTATTAATTACTTCAAAACTGCAATTTTGGGTCCCAAAACTATGTAAGTTTGTTCATCTCAGGTCCGAAGCTTGCATGGCCAGTATCTATGGTGCATTTTTTTTCAAATGAGCCATTTATATGTGTTTACTTCCCCAAAAGTGGTCCATACGCTTTCACGTCACAGCGTGTATTGCAACCTGCACACCTGCTGAAGGAAACATGCCCTAGAGGCAATAATAAAGTTATTATTTATTTCCGTATATCATGATAAATGTTTATTATTCATGCTAGAGTTGTATTAACCGGAAACATAATACATGTGTGAATACATAGACAAACAGAGTGTCACTAGTATGCCTCTACTTGACTAGCTCGTTGATCAAAGATGGTTATGTTTCCTAACCATAGACATGAGTTGTCATTTGATTAACGGGATCACATCATTAGGAGAATGATGTGATTGACTTGACCCATTCCGTTAGCTTAGCACTTGATCGTTTAGTTTGTTGCTATTGCTTTCTTCATGACTTATACATGTTCCTATGACTTGAGATTATGCAACTCCCGTCTACCGAAGGAACACTTTGTGTGCTACCAAACGTCACAACGTAACTTGGTGATTATAAAGGTGATCTACAGGTGTCTCGAAGGTACTTGTTGGGTTGGCGTATTTCGAGATTAGGATTTGTCACTCCGATTGTCGGAGAGGTATCTCTGGGCCCTCTCGGTAATGCACATCACTTAAGCCTTGCAAGCATTGTAACTAATGAGTTAGTTGCAGGATGATGTATTACAGAACGAGTAAAGAGACTTGCCGGTAACGAGATTGAACTAGGTATTGAGATACCGACGATCGAATCTCGGGCAAGTAACATACCGATGACAAAGGGAACAACGTATGTTGTTATGCGGTTTGACCGATAAAGATCTTCGTAGAATATGTCGGAGCCAATATGAGCATCCAGGTTCCGCTATTGGTTATTGACCGGAGACGTGTCTCGGTCACGTCTACATTGTTCTCGAACCCGTAGGGTCCGCACGCTTAACGTTACGATGACAGTTATATTATGAGTTTATGTGTTTTGATGTACCGAAGGAGTTCAGAGTCCCGGATGAGATCGGGGACATGACGAGGGGTCTCGAAATGGTCGAGACGTAAAGATCAATATATTGGACGACTATATTCAGACATCGGAAAGGTTTCGAGTGATTCGGGTATTTTCGGGAGTACCGGAGAGTTATGGGAATTCGTCGGGGAGTATATGGGTCTTATTGGGCCATACGGGAATAGAGGGGAGAGCCCAAAAAAGGAAAGAGGCGCGCGGCCCCCTCTGGTCCGAATTGGACAAGGGGTGCAGCCCCCTTTTCCTTGTTCCTCTCCCCTTCTTTCCTTCTCTCCTACTCCAACAAGGGAAGGAGGAGTCCTACACCCGGTGGGAGTAGGACTCCCCCCTTGGCGCGCCCTCCTCCTAGGCCGGCTGCCTCCCCCCTTGCTCCTTTATATACAGGGGCAGGGGGGCACCTCTAGACACACAAGTTGATCAAGTTGATCGTCTCTTAGCCGTGTGCGGTGCCCCCCTCCACCATAGTCCACCTCGATAATACTGTAGCGGTGCTTAGGCGAAGTCCTGCGTCGGTAGAACATCAATATCGTCACCACGCCGTCGTGCTGACGG
Organism: Triticum urartu; assembly: GCF_003073215.2. Taxonomy (NCBI): domain Eukaryota; kingdom Viridiplantae; phylum Streptophyta; class Magnoliopsida; order Poales; family Poaceae; genus Triticum; species Triticum urartu. The sequence continues at coordinate 4,717 of NW_024112500.1, read as the reverse complement.
AACTCTTCCCCGATATTCTGCTGGATCGGAGTCCGGGGATCGTCATCGAGCTGAACGTGTGCTAGAACTCGGAGGTGCCGTAGGTTCGGTACTTGATCGGTCGGATCGTGAAGACGTACGATTATATCAACCGCGTTGTGCTAACGCTTCCGCTTCCGGTCTATGAGGGTACGTAGACAACACTCTTCCCTTTCGTTGCTATGCATCACTATGATCTTGCGTGTGCGTAGGAAATTTTTCAAAAGTACTACGTTCCCCAACAACATCTACAAGCGATTTCTCACAAAAGGGGAGTTACGGACTGACATGACCCAGTTAAAATCAAGGAGTGTTACGGACTGATTGCTACATCTACAGCCAAAATGCTAGACGACCTATACTAAAGCCTACGTAGGTTTACTAAAATTTTCTAACTAATCTAAACATGGCCCCCTTGAATTTTGGGGGTTGGTGGGCCTCACCCTCCCATTAATCAATTATCGTCAAATCAGACTAACCCATAAAGGTATGTAAATGTTTACGTGGATGTAGCATTGCTCGCTAGTCAGTGTTTTCTTTTATCGATCGCTGAAATTCTTATTTCTCTTCTTTCTTCTTTCCTGTCGAAATTTGAGAAGCACGCCATGCAGACCATTCTTTATGTCATCTGGTGCTAGGCATATGCGCTAGGCCGCCGCCTGCAACATCCTGCTCGCGTCCGCCGTGCGCTACGCAGTCGCCGGGAGAAAATCCTATGCGACCTGGGTCGTACGCCCAGGTCGTGAGACCCTCTCGAGATAAGGACATCTGGCAAAGGCGTCCCTGCCTCGTTCTGCTCTTTCTTCTTCCGATGTTGTTAGTAAGTGTGAAATAGGCATGTCTGACTGAGATTTGAATCAATTTCAGGGCGATTTTAAAGATGTTGCAGTTGAAGAAAAGATAGATCAAGTTAAGATCTATCCGTTTTTATGTTTTTCGCTTACAAGCACGGTCGTTTTGTACATTCCAAATGCTCCAAAACACTCCCAAAATTATTATCAGAGTGAATTCCGGTTTTTACCCCCTATTTTGAAAATTTTGACAGCATTTACCCCATCTAACGTGAATTCATCCGTTTTACCCTATTTAGCGAAATTGTTGCCACAATTTACCCTGTTTAATTTTTTTGTGTGTGTTATCATCAGCGGATCCCAATTATCTGGTCCAGCTAGCACGTCAGATTGACGGTTTTCTCCCTGCTGAACGTGTCCTTGTAGCTTCTCCCGACCGGTCCGGCCTGATATGAGCTCACCAGATCAAGTCGCTCATGTCCAATGCACAACGCTCGAGTTGGGCCGCACCATGTTGGCCTCCATTATTCACTGCACACATCACTCGTATTAATTCCTTCCAATCACACACACAATCCTGCCCCAAACCACTGCCTCCTTTGCTAGGATGGGGCAGGATGACGTAGCCGACGAACGGCAGGCAATGGGTGGCAGCCGGTATATGACATGTCTTCTCCACTCCCATATGCATGACCGCATTCCCAGTTTCTCACCCTTGGTAGTTAGGTTTGAAGAAGTATTCTGATGAGATGACTGAACTTGATTAGCATGACATGTTACCATTGAATAAATTACAGGAGAAATTGTTAATGATATAATCTGAAATCATGTATGTTTTTCTTCAGTATTATCATATATAACCTTAAGTATGGATGATTCTGTGGATCAGACTAAAGTGATGTAAATATATGCATGACTTTGTGGATCAGATTAAAGTGGTGTAAATATACTGATATAATATGAAATCATGTATTTTCGAGCGAGCCTGGCGGGAGCGTGCAGCGGAAGCTTGGACGGGCGATGCATCAATTGGGGGTGAGCAACACAAGCGAGAAGCGACTGGAGGCGAGTGGCTGACTCGAGCGCTGTGTGTTGGACACGACATGAGCGGCCTTCATCGGGCCGGGCCGGTCAGGAGAAGCTGCGCGGCCCGGTTCAGCGGTGAGAAAAATAGCCAGGAAAAACTACTGATGTGGCATGCCAGCTGGACCAGACAATTGTGACACACAAATCAGAACGCTCACAAAATTTTAAACGGGGTAAATTATGGCAACACTTTTGCTAAATGAGGTAAAACGGATGAAAACTCGCTAAATGGAGTAATTAGTGTCAAAAATGTCAAAATAGGGGGTAAAAGCCGGAATTCACTCTTATTATCAAATGCCAAATACAGCAAAGAATACAAAGTTAGAGACTAATCATACAGTAGAAAACCACGGTGGATGTGAGCGAAAAAGATAAAAATGGATAGATATTAACTTGATCTATCTTTTCTTGAACTGCAACATCGTCAAAATCAGCCTTCAAATTGATTCAAATCTCAGTCAGACATGCCTATTTCACACTTGCTAACAACACCCGAAGGACAAAGAACCGGAAATATGGCAGCCCATCCATTTTTGCAAGCTGAAAATATGGCAGTCCATTGGATCCTCCTCTACCCACACCTCCTCCACTGATGGTGTGTACATGTATCAGCAACTCAAATCACTGACAAGATGAGCAAACTACAGAATTTTGTACAAACTACAAAGTTTCTTCCTTTGGCACATTTATCCTTGGTCATCACTGATAACATCAACAGCTCAAATCATTGGCAAGATGTACCCTTCGTCATCACTGTTGGGGTTGTCTTCTTTGCAGAGTCAAGTTAGTTCAGCCACATGTGCCAAGATGCAGCCTGCAGGTGTGGATGGCGGGGGAGCTGGACGGTGGTCGTGGACGGAGCGCCAGTTTACAGCGACGTAACGAGCAGACGAGCTGCGCCAGAAGACGACTTGCCGGCGCTGAGGAAACACGGTCATGGACGGCGGGGGATAGGACTAGGGGCGGCGGCCACGGCCGCGGCCGCGGCGGGCGAACACGAGAAGCGCCTCAAGGGCGAGCTTCTGGGGGCTGAGGAACGCCGGGGAGAGCCGCCGAGGCGGCGAGGGCGAAGGCGGCGGGGCCTGCCGCGGCGAGCGAGCGGAAGAAGATGAGGGGAATTGGGGTTTAGTAGCGGAGGTTAGGATTCGGGATTCTGTTAGTGAAACAGAGGATAAATGGCCTACGTGCTTTGAGATTCGCCTTTGCCAGGTGTCCTCATCTCGAGAGGGTCTCACGACCTGGGCGTACGACCCAAGTCGCATAGGATTTTCTTCCTGCGTAACTATGACCTCCCCTGCGGCCAGGTAACTACTACGTCCAGTGCTTCTACTGCACCACAAATTTCCAATGGAATCATTCGTAAACTGGTGTTCGTCCTCTGCACTTGTGCAGTTCTTTCCGCGGTGCGTCCCGCCGACGGCTGCGGAGGCCAGCGAGGTGACTGCCCTGTGGATTCATATCATGTGTGTTGGAGTTGTGTCGAATATAGTGTACGAGGTAGATTACAGTTGGACTTGTAGTTGTATTGTGTTTAGATAGAACATGAAGTCGTGTTCAAGGAGAACACTTGTATCCTAGGCCTCTCATATATAGTGAGGGTAGACACATGATGTAACCTATGCCAACATAATAGCACAGGCGTGCAAGGGGGAGCCGGCGGCGTGTGCCGGCACCCGGGTGGCCGGTGTGCGGTATTGTGACGGTGTCACGGGAAGGAGCGCCCGTAGTCAAGCCCCGGGGATGTAGCCATATCGTTGAATCTCGTTAACAAATCTCGGTGTCGTGCTCGTGTGATTGCTTGGTCTTCGGATGATCAACGGTATGCCTCAGATTTATTCTAACAAGTGGTATCATGAGCGAGGTTACAAGGAGGCCGCGGATTGTTGATCTGTAAAAAGAATCGAGTTTGAGATGCAGCCAGATGCGGCGTGGTTCTCAGCGAGATCGGAAAAAGAAGACAAGACGAGGGACTGGATGGATCAGCGACAGGCGGGACGTGCGGCGATCGATATGGATCGATTGGGCGAGCGTACAAAGGCGCGTGCACGGACGGTAGCCTGAGCGGAGACATGCGGCAGTCGATCAACTAGATCGACTAGCTGAGTGCCCGTGCGTTGCCACGGAATAATAAATAAAAGCTATATAAAGAGATTGATTATCTGCATTTTCTGTTCTATGAATGTATTTATCAAGGGTATTTTGTATGCGATGCCTGACTATCCCCTTGTTTTACATTAATGTTATTGTGTGTTTCACATAAAATGACCCATGTTGTATCATATAAAAATAAATGTTACTCCTGAGATACCATGATGCAGTTTCTCATAGTTCAGGCCGCATATAAAAATAAATCTTATTAGATCCAAAGTTCAGGCAAAAATCGTAATGATATATGACTGCAGTTTCAATTTAGTGAAACTAAATTAGAAAAACTAAAGCACAGGGAGGGAAGGAGAGTCGCTGGATTGGTATTCCATTATTATATTTGATGTAAGTTCTTCCCTCAAGTTTGCTCCTGTTGTAATGTCAAGGGCTATGTATTCCAATTTCTAAATACACATGAGATAATATAAAGGTTAAAGAAATATGACCTACTTATTCTATTTCTCAAAGTTGAAGCACAAATGAAAAGAGTACAATTCATGATTGCCATAAGCCAAAGAGTACAATTCATGATTGCCATAAGCCAAAAAGTACAATTCAAGATTGCTGCAAAGTTCCTTAACATTGCCATCACCTCAGTTTTGTTACTTTTCTTGACAATATACTCCTGAAATCTTGTGAAACAAAACCTTCATTACCCCCCCCCCCCCCCCCCCCAC